>NC_056741.1:160286044-160356044 GCF_019279795.1 Protopterus annectens
CTCCACATCATTTTTTCATGCAGGTGTGGGCATGTTTTCAAATGACTGACATAGGTTGATTGACAGCCACGTAAATTTATCCTGCTACATATAAATAATGCATGAGGTGGCATACTTTATAAATAATACATGAGTTGGCATACTAGCGCAACTAATACTAAAGCCATAGAAATGGTAAAATGAAATGCTTTTACTGTTTCTGTTTCTTATTATTAGTAATCCCCACTTCCAACAGTGCCACCCCCTACACCACCCACCATAGTCTAATACTGAAAAAAGTTTTGTTTGAGATTATGTTTCATATTTGCTCATTTTTACTTACTTTTGCTTAAACATATTAGCAGTTAGTGGGGCCTTCAGGGGGTGGATTTCTCCTAGATGGATGTGTTGCTGCGTGTCTTTTTTAAAATTTGGTGTTCTGTTATTACCTTAACTAAACGTGTATGTAGTAAGAAAACATCACGAGCAGTAAGAAAGCATTATGAATATACCAAATATATTTAAACAAAAAAACATTAAGAACATTGCCTGGAAATTGGCTTATAGGATTAAGGCACTGTTTCCTGGGGTCCAGTGGTGCAAGGTTTGATTCCCTCAACCTACATTGCCTGACTGTGAGCACATCACTTAACCAGACAACACTCCCGGCCTGAGTTTGAAAAAGTTCCATCGTCATCAGTGGCCTTTCCTGGAAAAGTCAAAGTAAACTTTATTGTCATTTAGACACCACAGGTATAGAATAAATTAAGTGCATCATGCTTGAAGTGAGAAGACAAATACAAATAAAATAAATACACACAAAGATGTACTTGTTGCTTCTATGTATTCATAAAAAAAAAATCATGGCTGCAGGTCTGAATTAAGGAGCAGGGTAGGGGACATAAAACAAATGATGCCTCTTCATGCTTATTTATTTATTTTGTGTTGATTAGGTTAGTCCTACCCCGGTGACCTCCTTACAGTGGAGACCTAATGTGGTATTCATACTGACTAGAGGGAATGTCTCAAAATTCCCTTATTCCTTTTTTTTTAAGTGGTGTTGATGACTCAGGCAGATGTCTCAGCTGAGTGAAGGCATGCTCTAGATTTGTAGCAAACCCCTTATGCTGTACTACAATGTCAATATCAAGTGCCTGGTGTGAGCATAGAACCCACAGCTTTCTGATTTTCCAGCAACAAAAAGAAAGTATGTTATCTACCGAGCCACTGGCAGCTGGTTTACAGATACAGTTGTTTGCTGTCTCTCTTACTCTCTATTTTTGTTGACTGGCTTAGTCCCACTAGACCTATGACCTATTTTCAATAAGATACCAAAAATAATATTAATAAAATCCTTGGGTAATTCCCCTACTCTGCATAGACAGAGCACTTCCTGTTTCTCCTACTCTGCATAGACAGAGCACTTCCTGTGACGTTACTGAACATGCTGTGGAGGAGGATGTCAGTGATCCCTACTCTGCATAGACAGAGCACTTCCTGTTTCCCCTACTCTGCATAGACAGAGCACTTCCTGTTTCCCCTACTGCATAGACAGAGCACTTCCTGTTTCCCCTACTCTGCATAGACAGAGCACTTCCTGTGACGTTATTGAACATGCTATGGAGGAGGATGTCAGTGATGGTAGCAATGGATTCTCTATTTGCATGCCAATCATTCTTCTTCCCAGTTGTTTAGATTTTCACAGAATGTCCAGATTTCTGACTCATATTTTTGGTCTGTTCCTCATAAAATATGTGATTTTCTTGTAGTCATTGAGGATTGGATTCACTAAATAATGACAGACATTTGGGTTTCATACCTCATATGCTTTAGAAAATGCATGGTAACACAACACCTTTTATTCTAGAAATGCTCTAAGTTTATAAGAGCAATATTTAAAATTAGTCCCTATTTTTGGGCTTTTGCCCCCCCCCCCATTGTTTTTTTGCTTTGATGATATTTCTTGCTCTAAGAGATTAAGAGGTATTATGGCAGGAATTGTAGTTTCTGTCTAAGAATCAGAGGAAGAGCCGACAGAAATTGTGGAGTAAAAATGGCTGACAAAGGAAAACAAATTTTCCATGATTTGGTGCTGACCTAGTGAAAAAAACCCTAGTGACTGAAGGATTGAACTGCACTGCCATGGAATGAGGTGGGAGGTGGAATGATGGTAAAGTGTTTTTGCCACACAAACACAAGGTGCAGTTTGAGGGTCTGAAAGGGATAATTGGCTAGGCTTAAAATGGCTCGCAAGGGCAATTAGCTTAGTACTAATCTATGAACCTATGAACCTATAAGGGGTTTCACATGTTGCTATGATGTAAGCCCAGGAAGGTACTACAGCTAAGGGAGCTGACAAGGTGCACACTGCTTCATATGAAGACAATAACTGCAATTGTGCTGGATTGCTGACAACTGATGAAGTCTCAAAAAGACTTAGAAACTCAGGCTGTGATGTGAAGTAACTAAAACTGTTAAGCTACAGAAATCTTTGCTAATGTCTTAAAAGATTCTTTTTATTATTATTGTGCTGCAAATTGTAAAATGAGGCCCAGACATAATTTTGTGAGGGTCTGTTACAAAGGCGGTTGAGATGAACTTCCTGTAATAGCATTTGTGTATTTTTGTACTTTTCATAAATATGATCATTTTTTTTTACTTTATCATAGAGTCGTCATTCATATTATATAGAAATGAAAGTTCCACAGCTCTCAATCTTCCTTCTCCAAAATGTGGAACATTCCCTTTTGCAGTGTGAGCCAAACGGGCAAAATGTGAAACAATTACTATCAGCTTCACATGGGAAGCTTACATCATGGTTAATAACTGTTTCTTCTTGAGACAAAAAGTTATTTTGAATGAGTATGATTATTATTTACCAAGGGCAGCTGTAAAAAAAATTCTTAAATATAATGAGATACACACTTGCAGTTTGGAACAGCACTGAGCACAGACTTCTTAAGACTCAGAATAAGAAACATTGCTTATAATGAAGTTTATTTGAGATATTCAGTGTGATGGATATCAGCTTTGAAGCAACAGAAGGAAACCTGGAGAAATTCTGCTTTATATTCTTCAACATGGAAATCAGGCTGGTTGGCTGGCAGAGGGAGATAGGTATAAAATAAAGAAGGTAAGGAAAGAGTGGGGGTCAGCAGATAGATATGCATACAACATTACAGACTGTGATGACCGTGCCCTGGCCCAGCAGTCAAGGAGCCTCAATCCTCACCACTAACACCAGGGAGGTCATCTCACAGAAGAGAAAAGGACAACTAATACACACAGTAAAGTACAATTTCCCTTAAGTGCACACAGAGATCAGTCATTCTGGGGCTGGTTGCTTCCTTGCTCTCCAGGTCCCCAATAAGACTCTCCACTGGCACAGCTATAGGGTCCAGGTCTCAGCCTAGCTGGGCAAGCTAGAACCTCCAGTACCCTCTCTGTCCAACCAGTGCTTCATGTCCCTGCCAGGTAGCTGACACAACACACATGCACACTTTGAGATAAGTATTTATACAACTTCACAGACACTCCTGGGAAAGGCTGACACAGGTTCTCTAACTGTGCCCCTTTACCCAGACTATACGGTAGTAATTACTGCCACCACCCAGTTAATAATATCAGCTACTAAAAGGCCCTTAAAAGGGTGTCCAATTATTACTGTGCAATATTAATATCCAATGGTAGTATGACTAACAGTCAAGGCTTACTTTAGAGCAGCCTATTACAATAACCTCTATAAATATGCAATGTACTCTAGAGCTTATCTTTACACAAATCAGCCACATGTAGAATGTTTTAAAAATATTTAATAATAAATAATTAAAACACAAGACAAAACTACTACACCACAGAGATATCTAAGAGTTCAGAAATCACAGAGAAACATAAAATAATAGAGTAGGACAGGTCTGATTTCAAAGAAAAATACCTAATTAATATTTACTAGCTTTAACTATTCCTACAATAAATTACAGTGCTAAAACTTACATGTGAGCACAAGGCAGAGTGCTGACAAGTTAGATTTCCAAAGTCAAAATGCTTTTCTGTCTCTTGTGAGAAATAGTATTTAAACATTACTAACAAACATGTCTCTAAGGCCCTCCCAAAATTACATCATTTTTGACACAGGTTTTCCCAGTATTCATATTGCATCATCTTAACACCTGGTCTGAGTTCTCAGGCCACAAACTGCATTATTTAGCAATCTAACACCTCCTCAGAAACTTACAACAATACAAGACTTTTCACATGTATATGTTAGCAGAAACCAGAGCAATAAAGCACCTTCCACATCTAAATTCTAGTCATAAACTTTAGCCTTAAAACAATGGGCATGAAATCTTCATCCAGCCGCCCTGGAGTCAAATTCTATGCTTCTTTGTACATTTTATGCCTATATGACTTGCAAAGGGAATATCATGGGCTTTGGCTAGAAGTGTCAGATGGTAAGCTCTAGGCACTACCAACTGCTGTACTCTGTCACCTTCTAGCCCTCCCTCAGGGGTCCAGTCTCTGTACAGTAACCCTTTGTTCCAGTATACAGATTCCCCCTTCCCTTGAGAATCAGATGCCTCCCTAGCTACCTGCCTCAGGCCTTGCAATGTAGCATCTGAGAGATGAGCCTGTCTCAAGTCCCTCCTGATAACCCTTCCCAGCTCGCCTTCCACAGGAAGTCTGGCATCCTCTGACAGTGGTGCTTCACTGTCAGCCTGGGTACTACTGCTCACTTCTACCTTTGCAGTTACCCTGTCCAAGGGAAAATCAGTACCCACAAGCAGCTGTGGCTCACATTCAGTCTCACTGCTACAGCGTAGCTCACTCCCTGAAGTAACCACCTCAGCAGTCCTGGCTGCATGTATGCAGTCTGTCTGGGTCTCCACCAGGCTACCAGACCCACATGCTTGTCTCCTAGCCTCACTGCATGTAACTGCATAAGTACATAGTACTGCCTCATCTAAATCCTTCCCTCTCAGGACATCTAAAGGATAATAGTTCCATAACCCTGTTGTCTCAAGACAACACACTGTTGGCATTTTGTCTTTCCCACTTACTGGCTCCCTCACCTTTGGTTCCCTACCTTGCCTCTGTGGAAATCAGTATGCCACATGGCCCCACTGGTTGCATTTAAAACATTTAACCCTAGCTCCTGGACATGTACCTGGACTAGTGGCTTCCCCTGCTACTGGCCGATTCTGTTGAGGCAGTCTGTGCTGCCCATCATGGGTTCCTGTAGTCCCATGAGCAGTACTGGGGGTCCCTTTCCTGTACAGGGCTGTCCTGTTTGCTATGTATAGGTTTCCCTTCTTCCCCAACTCCTGTGAAGTAGCACATTGTCTATCAGCTAACCAGATCCTCATGTCCTCAGGCAAAGTGCTAAGGGCTTGTTCCCTTACCAAAAGGTCTGCCAGCCCTTCAAAAGTGGTGATCTGACATCCACTCAGCCAGCTATAAAAATAAGTGCTCAGTTCAGCAACATGTTCACATATATTTTCATCTGCCTTGCATCTATGCTCATGAAACTTTTTCCTGTACATTTCAGGTGTTAGCTTAAAACATTCTAATAAATGTCTTTTTACAGCAGTATAATCAAAACAGTCAGTGTCATGCATTTTTGTAAAGAAGTTGCAGCTTTACCATGGAGTAGGGGGGTCAGGAACCATACCCAGAGCCCTTGGTTAACTTCATACTGTTTACATACCCACTCAAACATATGAATGAAGCTATCAAAATTATCCCCCTCTATAAACTGTGGAAGAAATTTACTGACCTTTTGTGCTTCTGGAGTCCAGTCACTCCCTTCCCCATTACCTCCATGACTCTGGCGAAGAGTCAGCATTTCCCTCTCATGCCTCCTCTGCCATTCATTTTCCTCAGCTTGTAGACTCTTCATTTTCTTGGCTGCTTCTAGTTTCTAGTTCCATACCCCTGGCCTCCAACTCAAGTCTCTTTAGCTCCAGCTGGATTTTTAAGTCCACTGCAGAAAGGTTGAGCTGTCCATTCTCTGAGGATTATTGTATCTCCACTGTCAGTCTGATTGTCCTCCAGGCTGCTGTTTTCTGATGCAGCTGTAACCAAGGCTGCAATCAGGTCTGCTTTAGTCAGGTTTCCATGCACCAGTCCCCTAGCCTGGCACATCTCCACCAGGTTGCTCCTTGTTAGTTTTCCATACTCTTCCACTGACATGCTGCCTGCTCACCCTGACTAACACTAAGCTAACAAAAGAAATAAAGAAATTGTGATCTGAGTATACACTGTGTGGCTGTTTTAGAGTACAAAACACTTTTAGAGATCACTGTACATAAGCTACAGGAATTCACTCTACCCACACCACTACAAGCCAATAAATGTGAAGTAGATCCCACCACTGCCAAACACTTGTGACAACCGTGCCCTGGCCCAGAAATCAAGGAGCCTCAATCCTCACCACTAACACTACAAACTGCATTATTTGCAATCTAACACCTCCTCAGAAACTTACAATACAGGACATTTCACATGTATATGCTAGCAGAAACCAGAGCAATAAAGCACCTTCCACTTCTAAATTCTAGTCATAAACTTTAGCCTTAAAACAATGGGCATGAAATCTTCATCCAGCCGCCCTGGAGCCGAATTCTAACATGAAAGGGTATAACATGCTTCACTGGGCCAGTAGAGTGCAATGTTGTCACATATTTTTCAGTTCCACATTTCACAGTATTCTTTACACTCAAGAGACATGCCTGTATTTTACATTTATTTATAAATGCCAGAATTATATATCAAATTCTATTTGACTAGGCTGTCAGCCTTCGCCCATCTCTCCCCAATCGTCACACGGACAAACAAGGTTGGATGTGCACAGACAAGGATCGGGAGACATGGGGTATACTGAGAAAATATACAGGAGTGAGCAGATAAAAGGTGATAATGAAGTGTTGGGGATGCCCATGGCATGGATCATTATAGAAGAGGAAGGAGGCACACCTGGCTGCTGATTGGGTGAGGTCAAACTAGCAAGCTGATGGGACCTTACTATAATGACTTGGTAGTGCAACACCTTAATTCAAACACCTGGTGTGGGGACAGAAGCTTCAAACCTCTGGATCTTTCTAACATCAAAGGGAAATGTACTTCTTACAGTTCTGGTCCTTAGAAATGAGGTACCTGCTGAAGCCAAACTCCATCAAGCAAAGTTCATTCTAGGTGCATTGGAAGATGGTGATGTGCCCAGAACAGTGCTCATGGTTGGAGAATCATGATCTTATATAACTGATATTTAAATATTATTTAATTAAAATATGCTCATCTCTTCCCTCACTCTAAGGTGTACAATGATCACAATAAGTTAATTATTTGTATTATGCTCACATTCTAGGCCAGAAGGATAGTTTTGAACTCAGCTTTGACTGATAACGGACATTAAGGGGTCTCTTTTGTACTCCAAATAAAACAAGCTTAAACATGTCTGCTTTTTAATTTACACAAATATAAAATCTGACTTACAGTTTTATTTTACTTTTACATTACAATATATTTATTACATGAATATATTAATTCTGTTTTCCTAGACTAATTTTGTAAATTAAATGGGGGGGGGGGATAGGGATAATTAAATAAAAACAACAGACCAGTACAAAACTATAGGATCCTGCTGACAAGGGGGAACATTAAGGTATTAACTATTTTATGTGAGCCATTTGCTGCAGGGATGTAGCTAGAAAATTGTATTTTTTTACTCTCAGATTCTTATTTTCTGCCCCTAATCCAATTTAGAAAGATGGACAGATCTGTTCAGTATGTTGCCCCCAAGCACTTAAAAATGTTATGTGTAATATTCAGCTGTTCCTTCTATTAACTATACTGTTTTGCAAGTCATGTATCTATTGTCTGGGGTACTAATATAAGCATCTGTAGATATATTATGACCTGAGGAGTAACAATGTTCATGAGTGATACAGTAGAGTGCAAATAATGTGCCTGGTTACACCTTTGATACATTGTATCATTATCAGTTTTATTTTCTTTTATGATTTTCTACATGGTTTTATGTATAATTTGAATAAAATCACATCACTGACATTATGCATAAATACTGTATTATTTGTTTAAAAAATGTATTTTAATATTGCAAAGAATGCACCTTTAATAATGTCATTATATTAAACTTGTGCATATTAAGAATGTCCATCTGTATAAACTGAGAGACTGGTTTTGTAAAAATGTTCAAACTGAATCGGCACTGATAAAAGGCATGTATCAGCTTCTATTCTGTGTAAAACTACCATGTTGTTGTTGTTGTGTCTTTGGCTTTTCCCGGTTAGGGGTCACCACAGCGGAACTCCGGTCCGCTAATGATTGGTAGTTGATTTTTACGTGCCGAGTTACCAGCCCTGACGCACAACCTTCAACGAAGGTACTCCCATTCACACATGTCTCCACGCAGAAGACGCTCTAGCTGAGAAGTGAACCGGACAGCGTCTGACTGTGAGGTGACAACGCTACCGTATGGTTTATTGATTGTGTAAAAATCACATTAATGTGATTTCTAAGATACATTTTGAAGCACAGACTTCCTTACAGACTGATATGCATCCTATTATATTTATTTAATTTTTTTTCTTATTATAAAGCCTCTCTGAAGGTGAAGAGAACAAAGTCCTTCATCACTATGATAAATTGCAAAGTCATCATGAAAATCATCATAAACAAGAATAATAACACCCAAGATCAACAATCTGGACTTATTTTATTAGTCACAGCCTTACAAGATGGGTATGACTTTGTTAACTAAAAATTTATAAAAAAATGATTTTCTGTAGCTTAACGGTCAGTCAGTTTTGATCATGAATTATATTCATAAGTTGTTATGCTGGCTATTAACTTAATACCTTTTGACTGACCCTGTGGTACCTCACTTGTTTTATATTTACGCTAAAATGAATTTCTTAGTTTCTCTATACGTCAGTTCTTTGTTGCAATTTCCTTTTACATTGTTACTAGCTTACATTGCAAACATCAGCTTCGCTACATTTGACTAGGTGATTTGTTTCAACTATTGTTTGCTGTACTAATAGATGAAAGGGCACATGGTGAGTGGAAAACAACTATTTTTTCTGCTCTGATTGTAAGGATAAGTCTATACCACTGCTCAGTGTTACTGAAATTTCACCTTAATCTTAACCAAGTCATCTAATAGCTCATTGAGCAGTCATATTCACAAATGTAAATAAACTGACACCGATACATGCAGACCATTTTCTGACTCTACATGCAAGTGAACACAAAACTGTTGTGCAGGGGCTGTGCTAGGGCAGCACATGATAACAGTGGTTGTGATACTGCCTCAGCATCAGGGGTTTCATCCTGGCATTCAGATATTGTCTAGGTAAAGTTTTCTTTTTTTCCCAGATTTTTGTGTAGATATTTTTTACTTGATATATTTTTTAATTCACCTACAAAAGACATGCTGCTTAGGTTGACCGGCAGCTCCAAAATGTGTAAGTTTATATTCTAGAACGTTTCACTCCAATTTACTTCTGTAAAGTAGAAACTACCCATTTACCAAAATGACATAAAGTACAGCTGTGTACACTTACCATAAATGTAGATGTTCAAATGTATTCACTGTTGCATTTGTGTTATCCCTGCCAGGGTAGCCATCGGCCAGCCCGAATACCAGAGACTTAGTATTTCTGTGTCGGTTGCTGTCACTTGAGGACTGACGTCAGGTCATCAGTAGTATAAAGTAAGGCAGCCAACGCCATTGCATCAGTTTTTCTTGCCCTAACCTGTCAGGATCCCCCAAAGTAGGAGGCCAGGTTCTGGATGAAGAACCCCACCAGTGGAAAATAAATACCAATATGTCACTTGAAAGGAGAACAATAAGGAAGAATGGCAATAAAAGGAGAAAGAGAAGAAAGGGGGACAGAGGGAGGGAAGCCAGGACTGCAACAGTGAATACACTCGAACATCTACATTTATGTAAGTGTACACAACTGTACTATGTTCTTCATGTTTCACTGTTGCAGTCATGACATTTGGGTAGATTCCCAAAGCTGAGGAAGTGGGTGGTGGCAGTCAAGGAAGCTAGGGGCTGGCTAGGATGCCCTGCAAGACTGCAGAGGAAAACCCTGCCCTGAATTTGGAGAAAAGGGGCAGGTGGAAATGCTTGGTAAAAGTGTGAACAGGTGTCCAGGTGGCAGCCTCCAGGATGTCCTGGTGGGGACTCCTCTGAGGAAAGCTGCAGAGGTGGAGGCTGCTCTGGTGGAGTGTGTTCTGACCCCCTTAGGGGGAGGTTTCCATGCTGTTTCAGCAGAAATGGATGCAGTGTGCTATCCATTTGGAACTGGTTTGCTTGGAGATGGCTTTACCTTCTGCACCTGTAGCAAAGCTAACCAGCAATTCATCAGACTTTCTAAAGGATTTAGTCCTGTCCAGATAGAATCTGAGCTGTCTGTGCACATCTAGAAAGTGAAGAATCCTTTCCCCCTTGTTCTGGGGATTAGGAAAGAAGGTGGACAAATGAATTGATTGGTCGAGAGTCACACTGGACACCACCTTGGGCATGAAGGATGGGTTAGTTCTGAGGGATACCCTGTCTGCATGAAAGATAATGAAGGGTTCCAGAGCCATGAGTGCTTGTAGCTCAGAGACTCTTCTGGCTGAAGTGATGGCCAGAAGGAATGCTGTCTTCCAGGAGAGAAATTTTAGCTCTGCAGAAGAAGCTGGTTCAAAAGGAGGCAGGGTGAGCTTTTCATAGACAAAGTTAAGGTCCCAAGCTGGTGTTGGTGTCCTTCTGGGGGGCCTCAAGTTGCTAGCCCCTCTGAGGAACTGTTTGATCAAAGGGTGTGAGAAAAAGGGGCTGCTAAGTGGGGAAATGAGCAGAAATATCAGAGGCATGAATTTCTATAGAGGAGAATGAGAGACCACTGTGTAGTAGGTCAGCTAAGTAATCCAGGATGAGAGGGATGGAGGACTGTGCCATATTGGCCCCCTTAGCCTGGATCCAGGTACACAACCTTTTCCATTTATCTGCATAAGACTTTCTGGTGCTAGGACATCTGGCCTCATGGATAACATCCAGAACCTGTTTACTGAGGATGGCAGATTGGTTCATGGTTAGGGAATAAGCCAAGCTGCCAAACTAAATGTCTGCAATTGGGGATGCATGAATTCCCTTCCCTCTGGGTCAGGAGATTTGGAATCTGAGGAAGATGCCATGGAGGCAGCGGGGACAGGCTGTGCAGCAAGGGGTACCAGTGTTGTTGGGGCCAGTCTGGAGCTATAAGAATGATCCTTGTTTTTTCCTCCCTTATTTTGAGCAGTACCCTGGGAATGAAAGAAGGGGAGGAAATGCATAGACCAAGAGGTTGACCCAGGGGAAGGACAGGGCATCCACTTTCCAAGCAATGCAGTGATGCTCCCTGGTGCAGAATTTGCTGAGCTGATGGTTGGTGTGGGAGGCAAAGAGGTTGAAGTTCAGGGTTCCCCATTTCTGAGATATTAGAGTGAAGGTACTTCTGTTGAGCTGCCACTCATGTGGGTCCAGAAGGTTTTTGCTTAATTGGTCTGCCAGGGAGTTGAGAGAGCCTGGTAGGAATTGTGCTAACAGGTGCAGTTGCATAGAAGAGGCTGTGATCCAAAGGGTCATTGCCAGCCTGCATAGAGGGTAGGAGTGAATCCCTTCCTGCTTGTTGATGTACCACATCACAGTGGTGTCTGTTTTGATCAGGAGAACCCCTGGAGAGAGAAGGGTTTTGAAAGCTATCAAGGTGTGCTGCACAGCCATCATCTCTTTTTGACTGATGTGTAGGGGGATTTGCTGTAGGCTCCATTGCCCCTGTATGCACCTGCCATCCAGGTGTGCACCCCAAGCATAGTCTGATGCATCTGTGGTGAGGGTCTGGGTGGCGGAGGGTGGGGAGGAGGTCAGTCTCTTGTTGTGGGATCATGCTGTTGCCCACCAAAGAAATTCCTTTCTGAGGCAAGGAATTATAGGTAGAAGAGTTTCCAGGTGTTGACACCAAAGGCTCTTTAGGTACCATTGAAGTTTCCTCATATGCAGTCTAGCATATGGAATGAGTAGTATGCAAGATGCCATGAACCTCAGAGTTTGCAGAATCTTCCTTGCAGATAGCTGGGGTCTGGTGGCCAACTGAGACAAGTAGACTATCAGGAAAACTTGTTTCTCTGGTGTAAGGTATGTCATCTGGGATGCTGTGTCCAGACTTGCTCCCAGGAAGATTATCCTTTGGGTGGGCACTTGTTTAGATTTCTTTTGATTGATTGTGTACCCTAGGGAGGTTAGTAGGGTTTTTACAAAGGCCAGGTGTTTGAGCAGCTTTTCCTGGCTGTCTGCCTGAATAAGACAGTTGTCTAAGTATGGGTAAATTTAAATATTTCTTTGTCTGCAAAAGCCAATGGCTGGAGCCAGACATTTTGTGAAAACTCTGGGAGCAGTTGATAAGCAAAAGGGGAGCACAGAAAACTGAAAGTGTTTAGATCCTGCCCTGAAGCTGAGATATTTCCTGCATGATTCCTTGATAGGAATGTGGAGGTAGGCCTCTTTTAGATCTAGGGTGGCTAGCCAAGCGTCCTTGGAGAACATGGGTAGCAACTGCTGGAGGGTGAGCATTTTGAATTTTGGGATCTCCAGGAAGGTGTTTAGAATGGATAGATCAAGGATGGGGTATCAGGTGCCCTCTTTTCTGAGGACCAGAAAAAGTCTGGAGTAGAAGCCTTGGCCTATCTGTTCTGCAGGAACGTGTTCTACTGCCCTCATAGAGAGCAGGGAATGGATTTGCTTTTGAGCCTCTGCCCACTGATTTGGTGGTAGATCTGGGAACCCTTTTGGGGTTGCAAGGGTGTGGAAGGACAATTTGTAACCCTGAGACACAATGTTTAGAACCCATTGGTCCTTGGTAATGGTGGCCCAGGTGCTTGAGTGAAAGAAGAGTTTTCCTCCTAGGGGTAAGTGAAGGTGGGCAGAGGGGAGGTCGGGAGGAGGTGAGTAATTGTGAGTTCTTACCATAAAGGGGTGGCTTAGAACTCCCTGGTTTTGAAGTGGAGGTAGTCCACTGCTTAGGTCTCTGCATTCCCTGGGGCTGCTGTCTGGGGGGGGGGTCTGCTTCCATGGGACCTAGGCTGGGCCTGTTTATTGGGAGCAGGAAAGGACCAGTGCTTGGAGGGACAATGCCTGCTGAACCTAGGGGGCTGGACCTGTAAGAAATCTTTAACTGTTTGCATAGATTTTGCTTTTTCTTCCATCTTTTTTAAGACCTCTTCTGCCTTAGTGCCAAATATGTTATCTTTGTGCAAGGGGGCATCCAAAATTTAGATTTGACATGGTCTGGCAAGGGTTGTTCTTTAAGCCATGCATGTCTTCTAATAACAGATCCAGTGACTGCTACCCTACAAGAAGTTTCTAGGGCATATAAACCACAGTGCAAAGTGTGTTTGGTTACTTGACTTGCAGAATGCATTAAGTTTTGTAAATCTTTAGATTTTGCCCAAGCAGGAAAGGAAGACATTTTTTGTTTAAGGAGTTCCAAGGTATGTTGCTGATATTTCAGCATATGGAACTGACAGTTTAGTACCCTGATAGCAAGAGTAGCTGAGGTGAATACTTTTTTGCCCCATGTGTCCAATGCTCGGGAATCCCTGTCTGAAAAGGTGGGATTCTTAGCAGAGGTTGCTTTAATCCCTTTTGGCCCTAGAGAAATGACCTCAGGGCCAGCTGTTGGATTTTTAAAAATATATTTGTGTGAGTCAGGGACTCTATAGTACCTGTTTGGTTTTCTGGGAGCAGGAGGTAGGGCATCAGGAGTCAAGCTGGATTCAAGGAAAACATCATCCACAACATCCAGGACTGGGGGGATGACCAAGGGTCTGTGTTGTGGAAGATCTAGGAATTCCGAGTCTCTTTTTGGACAGAGGGTAGTCCTGACTCTCCCACTGGAAATGCTCCCTTAGAGTATGCAGGGTTTCTCCAAAGGAAAAATCCTCTGGAGGATAGGCTGAAGGAATGGAGTCCTCTGCATCAGAATCCTCATATGTGGAGAGGGGTTGCATGTCTTCATAGTCAGATGCATCAGATTCATCTGACTCTTGTTCAGACAATACTACAGGGGACATATCTCTTTTCCTTTTTGAGGGGGTAGCTTGGCTTCCCCTGATCAGCATGATAAGGTCTTCTGCCATTTTAAGCATTTGAGACTGAGGCAAGGTAGCAGGCACCTGAGAGTGGGTTGTCAGTTTCTTGGATGTGGTTCGAACCCTGGGCCTAAGAAACTCAGTTGTTTTTGAAAGAACAGTAGTCGCGAAAGAAGACGTCGGTTTGTGTTGAGATTCAGTAGTGCGACGGACTTCCTTAGAAGCTGGTGCCTGCTCAGTGGCTCTGGACCCATCCAAGGTAGAGACGACCACAGGATCCTTAATCATAGAAGAGTTTTGTGACATACCGAACTCTGAAAGGGTCTCGGTAGTGGCCTGTGAATCAACTGAATTGGGCATCAGGGGCTGAGTACTGGAGGACTGACAACTAGCTTAATGGAAGCATCGTCGGTAGGTTTGGACCTGTGCAGTCTGTCTCTGTCCTTATCTTTATGTTTTTTTCAGAAGATCTGCTGTCAGATGGCTTACCAAAGCCATATCAGAATTCGAGGACTGTAAACGAAAATATCTGGCTACAATAAGGGCCCAAAGATGGATAGTTCTGGTGTTGAACAAAGCACAAAAGTGAAAAGGGGACGTCGTGGTCTGGGCCTAAAGAAGTGACGCAGTAAGAGTGGAAGTCTCGGTGTGGTATTTGCTTTCCACAGGCACGACAATTATTAACGTTTTCTGACATTGGTTAGTGCAAGAAAAAAGGATCCCCAACGGGATACTTAGCTTTAAAAGACTTCACCTTCAATTTGGAAATGAAAACTCAGGTAGCGTCCGACTGGCACTCATGCGAACTGCTTCTGCTTCGGACTCCAGGGCAAGAAAGACTGACGTAATGGTGTCACCTGCCTTACTTTATACTACTGATGACCTGACGTCAGTCCTCAAGTGACAGCAACAGATGCAGAAATACTAAGTCTCTGGTATTCGGGATGGCCGAGGGCTACCCTGGCAGGGATTACCCAAATGTGATGACTGCAACAGTGAAACATGCAGAATATCTACATAATGATGTTATATGTTCAGACTTCAAAGCACAAAAATATGTTTTCATAGAACTTTTCTAAGATGCTAAGAATGGAATATCCTAAATTTTAACTTCAAAAGAACATGCAAAACTGAGGATAGTACAGTGCAAAACACTCAGCAATGCTGTCTCAGAAATCTTGTTTGTCCAGTTTAGTTTTCTGCTATGATGTCTTCACTGTGGAGTTCACATAGACTTCTTTTTTTATATGGGTTTTTCAAGGGGGTGCTCCAGTTTTATCCTACAGCCTAAAGACATGCTATAAAGTGATGTTGTGATCTTCCAAAATACCCCCAGGTGTGCATATCATACGTGAGTATATGACTTCATCCAGTGAAGAGCTGTTGCCCCATCCATGATTAGTATATATGTCTTGTGTCCACTGAATACCAAGAAATGCACCAGCTACCTTAATTAGATGGCAGAGTTAATGAGAGAATAAATAAATGAATCCATGTAAAACTGAATTCATGTCTTTTTTAACAAACAACTGTCCCAAAGATGCTTAAAAAGTCTTTTTAATTATATTTGTGTTTTCATTCTTTATGGTTTTAGACAACTACATCTACTCATATTATTTATCATTTGATATGGACCAATTCCTCTCATTTAATAAGTGTAACCTACCATGTCTGTGTTGTACATCAGGAATCCTTTTACATTTTTCTTTAAAAAAGTCATTTTGTAAAACAGGGTGCTGGTATTTCCTCTAATGTGCACTTTTTGTTTATCCCTTAGTGTATCCCTGTCCTACATAGAAAGTTATTGGAAGCACAAGCTTTTGCGCTACAATACAAGTTGACAAATTAATGAGAGATACTGCATTATACTGTGGATGGTGACATTGAGATGAATCTACAGAGCACAGTGGCATAACCTGGTAAAATGAGATGCTGGCAAGGTGTTGCAGCACTGTATTATTAAGCAGATGCTTAAATCTTTCATGTCAACTACACACAGCAATTGCACATTTAATGTGGTATCAGACATATATTTCTATATAAACAGGAGATGATGCCAACAAAAAAGAAAGGATACAGACTAAGTCTACCCTGGTGTTGCAACTACACATATGCGCAGCGGCCTCTCCACTTCCTCCAAATGTCTCAAAGTCTTGTAAATCCATATGCTGACCTGCACTATGCCACAGTTTCCTTTACTTTGTTCCTGAACTACATCATTCACTTGCTAAGACTGTCTGACTGAAGCATATTTCAGCTACTGCTTCTTACTCCCTCTAAGCATTGCACACATCCTTCATACAACATCTTTTAAAACTCACTGTTGGCTTCATTCCACTGTGGCTTCAATAAAATATTTCAACTACATACTACTATTTCCTTGAACTAATACTTTCTTGCCACTTATCTGAAATGTCATGAATTTAGACGGCTGAACATAAAGTGGATGAATTAAATTTTACTGAATTCAGCAGTCTGAGAATACAGGCTGCTCAGTTAGGAAAAAAGAAACTATTTTTAACAGTACTCATATTCCCTTAGGTTTAAAATGCCTACCCAAGGAATTACAACCTTGATATTGCCATAAAAGGTTATGGAAGTTCTATGGGAGCTTGCCCTCCATATGTGCAGATGGTGGTGCAGTGATAGCATTGTCACCTCACAGCAAGAGGTACTCCTGTCCGATTCTCGGCTGGAGCGCCTTCTGTGTGGAGTCTGCATGTCCTCCCAGCGGTTGAATGGCGTTCGAAAGACATGCGTGAATGGGCATGCCTTCGTTGAAGGTTGGGTGTCAGGCTGGCAACTCGACACCGTAAAAAAAAAATCTTCTGCCAATCATTAGCGGACCACAGTTCCGCTTTGGCGACCCCTAACCAGGAAAAGTTGAAAGAAGAAGAAGGGATATTGTTTGCAACACTTTTAATGATTTGCAATGCATTGATGCCGTATGGTCTTCAGTCTCATATACCATCTTGCCATCCATGACCGCTTCCTTCACATCCCTCAATACAAACAAACCTCCTATTTTAGCCCTTTGTATCCGCTGTGTACAAATCATACCATCCATTTTAATTCTTTACTTCAACATTCTCAGTTATCACATTTCTCCAGCTTTGTAAGCCTTCCATTCCAGAAATAATCATGATGGCTGTTCTCTCTACCCTTACAATCAGATTTATCTCTTTTTTTTAACTATCTCTGGAAATTTACACTGTAATCCAACTACAGACTCAGTGTCACAGTGTAAACAAATAAAACACTCCCTGCTTCCTAACACTCTTAATTCCCATAGCAACGTAATCCAGAGTCATATAAGCCCTAGGCCACAACCTCCTCAGTCTATTTCTGATTAATTACATTTGGAAGAACATTTACTCCGAGATCTCTACCTATTTCTGCAATAGTCACTATGGCCCACTAAATATTTATTTCACTTTATAGCTACTGCAACTACAATATGTTACCTTATACTTTTTTCAATTAACCACTTGCTGTTTTTGTTAGTGAACATCATCAGGATTTTCAGAATACCTGCTTATTTACTTAGTTTTTCTTGATTCCTTATGTTTTCTGATCTACTATCTACCCACATGTTCAAATCTCTGCACCACTTTTTTGTTATCATCAGCAAACAGAATGAGCCCATTTTCAGACCCCATCACAAAGTGTGATGCAAAGATGATGATAAGTAAGGGTTCCAATGAAGCCTCCAATCACACATTGATCACCAGCTCCCTCTCTCTAAATGCTACCTACCTCAAAAATTTTGAAAGCCTCCTTTTTACTGGACAGTTTCTCATATAATTCATTATCATATGGCCTACTACTTTTCCTTTAATGGTCTCCTGTGGTATACATTTTCAAAGGCTTACTCAAAGTCTGAAAGGATAACATCAGCCATTTTATTGTCATCACTGTGACTCATAACCCAGTCACAGAAATGTATTGAATATTTCTGTTGTGACTTTATAAACACGAACTCTTATTCATCTTAATCACTTTACCAAATTACACTGAGAATAAGTTGAACAAATCCACTAAATATTGAATCTGCTTCTTGTCTAATTTCTTTAATTATCTTGGAGGCAAACTTTCTGGGCTATAGGATTCATTAACACCAACAAACTTCCCATTTTTACACCATTTTTCCAATACATACTCTCCCGTCTGTTCATTTATTCCTCACATCTACTCGGTCTTGTCCTCTGTTTCTATTGTCCACCATAAGTCCCCACAACCAGAAAGAATATTTTGAATATTTCTGTTGTGACTTCTCTATAATATCTTATATTCATCTTAAATTTTACAACAAATTACACTGAGAATAAGTTAAACATAAGGAATCAAGAAAAACTAAGTAAATAAGCAGGTATTCTGAAAATCCTGATGATGTTCACTAACAAAAACAGCAAGTCTTTAAAATCTCATTCAACAACTCTTGTCTGTTCATCTGCCTCATTTTACCAGCTAATCATGCTATTAGTTCTCATCTTATCTTTTCTTTTCAACTATATATGTAAAGCACCTTTTTTGTCATTCTGATGTATCTCTAACAATGATTGTTTCAAGTTCAGAGTTTGGCCATCTAACCTACCTTGCTGAATGTTTAGTTTTACTCAGTTTTCTTCTCAAATCTCCACTAAATACATATTTTGAATGCCCTTCTATTTCACCTCACTGCATGTAACACTTATTTATTTTTAAGTTTACTATTTGTTTGTGTTCAGTCTTCTTTTTAAACAATCCTCATTGTCAACCCATATGGTATGCTTCAGATATCCCAATTTATCTTCAGCTGATATCTGACCTTTTTAACCTATCAAAATGTATTCAGTGCTATGCCCTGGAAAGTACAGTTGTGTAGAATCTTACCATAAGAGTGGGTATCCTTGCCTTAACTGCTACAGTATTCCTATATTCCTAACATATTGGATTCCCTGCCATTGAAGCCCAAAGTCCAGCCAGTCTACCAAAGCCTACTGTTGTTTTAAGGTACACTGAATGCCACCCAAACACTTCACACAGAGCGTAGGGCATAAAGGTGACTTTCAGGTGTACCATCCTCAGAACTGATTGTCCCAGTAAGAACAGCAGTCTAAGGAAACCCAAGGGGTGACCTGTACATCCAGGAAGGTAAGGGACTAGGTGGATGGAGGCAGGGAGTGAATACTGCAGCAGTGAATGCAAGGACATCTACTTTTATGGTAAGATTTTACACAACTGTACTATGTTCTTATATTCACTGCTGCAGTATTCCTAATGTATGGGAGTGCCAAAGCTCAAGAGAAAACATGGGAGGAGGAAGAAGCAGAAGAGCCTGTAACGTCCCTTCTCTGAGCCAGTAATCAAGTAGGCTGAATCCTCACCACTGACACTGGTGAGGGATGCTCACTTGGAACAAAGATAGATACACATGGTATTTCCAGATGCAGCTCTCTGCACTAAGCACAATTTCTCTTAAGAGCACACAGGGAGCAGACTCAGTCCAGGTTCTGGGTTTTCCTCTCTCTCTCTCTCTGGACACCCAATAAGCAGCCCCACTGCCACAGCTATAGAGTTGAATCCTCAGCCAAGTGTCCCAGGCCAACTCCTCCACCACCCTCTCTGTGAAACCAGTGTTGTGTGTCCCTGCTCCAAGTAGCTTAGACATACACTCTTTGAGATTTAATTTTCATACACTCACACACACACACACACACACACACACACACACACACACACACACACACACACACACACACACACACACACACACCTGTGAAAGGCTGGCACAGATTTACTAGCTATGTCTCTCTGCCCAGACTTTAAGGTAGATACTGCCACCAGGACACTCCAAAGCCAGCTACTCTAAGACTCTTACAAGGGTACCCAATTATACTAAGTGAAATTAATACTTATACAAATGGCAGTGTTTTACCAGTTCAGTAAGGCTTCCAGGAGTGGCCACAGTGTCGCCAAATAAGTATAAAGTACTCTCAAAGGTTAAAATATTATCTAAAAGAGCAGCCACAATGAAAAGTTTAAATATATTTAATAATAAATAACAAAAGAACATGAAAATATAAAAATCTATTTACAATAAACACCAGAGTTTCAATCACAGGAAATATTAAAATAACACAGATACAGAAAATTAGTACTTAAATAGTCTCACTATATTTTCCTGCCTGATCTAAAGAATTACTCTTCCCTGGTTACTTGCTACAGCAAGATAAGATGAAGTGGGTGAGTGATCCTTCTATGTCAGGTTTCAAAAACAGACTGCTCTGAGACTTCTTCCTCTAGTATTAAAACATCATTTCAGTGCTGGATTATAGAATGGCATCACCTGTATCTGGTCATCTGACTTCTGGTTCCCACAATACCCCACTTTACTAAAATCTTAACCAGAATCCTGCACATATGTGTTACCATACACACAGATGGAGCTTTGCTAAGATGTGTTATAGCATCTGGAAGCCATAAAATCATTTCAACACTTTCACCATTCCAGGGTAACAATTAGTTCACTACTAAGGACAATACAGCAGGATACCTAGTCCTTGTTTTCAAAAACATTTTGTCTCTGGCTGCAATCAAAACTGTAAGATACAATCTTAATGGACTAAATTAAGTAATTTAATTTCAGGATATTTTTCTAAAAGTTATAAAAGTTTAACCTTTTCTCTTCCAGTATCCTCTGTTGCAATATATACATTTAATAGACAATAGGACAGTCTGACATACATGTATATTTCTTTTCTGTCCAGTAGGACACACTGTTCATATATTTTAACACAATAACTTTACAAATGGATTTTCAACACAAGCACCTGTACAAATCAGTTTGATATATGTTAGAAAAATATGTATTAATGTGTGTGTGCTTAATGCTAATTAATAACCAAGTATTTTAATACGATTTTCATTCTATTTTTCATGCACTGTATTTTATACAAATTGAGTTTCATATGAGACTGAAAAAGATGCTTTTTGAAAACTGCAGTATGCTTTCTGAAACTTGCAAGTTGCCCTCTGACCTAGCATCTGCTAGCACAGCAATATTCATGTTTATGCCTTGTGGAAATGTACTTGAGAAGCAGGTGTTTATCTGCTAGGTCAGAAGTGAATGAATGAACAATGCCTTATGTTATAAATGTAATATTTTTAGACAAACAGCTCTGTCCAGAGGATGGAACCTTTACAGCTGTAGTAATTTAGAGATAAAGTAGACAAAGGATTATTAGAGAAATGAACTGCTAGCATTGTGCTTGATTTAGCCGTAGTATTTTGAATGTAATATAACATGTATCTAACTGGGAGTAACCAAGGCCGTGTTGTTTTCTACAGGAAGTTTCACATAAAAATTGTTAAATCAGCAGAAATTCATGGGAAAGATGGTCAGCAGATGACGATGAAAAAGGTGGTAATCTGTTACGTCAGCATGGTAGGACATAACCAGTTTAAGAATGTATAAAATGAAAGTATTTCCTGTTTCTAGTTAGACAAATGCTGTATTAGCACGTTTTTGTCTCCTTGCTGCAAGATTAAAGTGCCTTAACCTGAACCTACCGTGTTTTGATCAATTTTAAAGTATACTTTTCCTTTGACAGTTTGGTCCTTTGGACCGGAGAGTACCTCTCGCTCTAGGCCTAGGTCAGAATTGGGCCCGGTGGCATGCATCTGTACTTAGAAGAGGTAAAATCGGCTCTTCTGTTTTGAAAGATCTCCAACTGAATTGTTGTTTGAAAGAGGCCAGCCACTGTTTCTGATCTGGGATTGGAGAACGAGTCAACGATCCGGTGGATCAACTCACGGAGGGTCAGGTAAGGAGGAATTACCTTATTTCTGTTTTAAGATCAGGGACTAAGTACAGAACTGTTTTTTGTCAGGTAGATTTGCTTGTGCAGATCAGGGACAGAAAAAGGGGTTACTGTTTTTGTCATAGATCAGGGAAACAGAATAGGTAGGCAGTTATTCTAGATAAACTGTGAAAAGGTATAGATTTGTGGTACCACGTGATAGAAAAGGTTACGTAACAATTTGCAGCTTAGCTAAGACAGCAATGGGAAATCAGTGCACAAAAAGTTCCCGAGACCCGCCCCTAACTGAAGACGCGAAGTATATGCAATTACAGCGTGCCGACAATGTTAAGTATTACACAAAATGGGTTGATAAATATAAATTCGATGGTAATTTAGATAAACTTGCACTTATGAAACTTGTTAAACAGTTAAAAATAGACGCGAAAGGTCAACTAAAAAAGCAAAGACAATTAGGAGTCCCTCAGGCGCATAGGTGGCTTGAGGAAGCAAATCGCAGGGAGCAGAGAATTAAAAATTCAAAGACAATGTTCTTAGACAAAGAAGACAATAACTTGGTAATAGCAACGGCCCCTCCTTTGCCCCCTCTGCTTCCGTTACCAGAATATGAAGCGAGTGGACAAGCTGATCCACCTCCGCTATACCCAGCTGTTCCTGCAAAATCACAACCATTTGTCAGGGATCCTATCGAGACCAGGTCTCGAACACGTGACTTGAGGAAGGAGATTGAGTTAAATGAACTAAATAGAAAATCACAGGCTATGAGTGAAGAAGAGATATGTCCGCTCATAGAACTACTGAATCCTCAGGCAGGACAGGATCCGACTCTTTTAGTTTATAGACCGTGGACACCGGAAGATATTCAGAAAGCCATGGAGGGAATTCCCCACCCAAAAGTGAATTTTAGAAAATTTTTAGAAGACTTACAGGGTATGAGATTAAGTTACCATTTAAATGGAGAAGAAGTAGAAAAAGTAGTTAGACAAATTGTGGGTCCAGATTGGCACATGATCAGTGGCGACTGGAATCCTCGTGACGCACAACTTAGACCACTCCCACATACTAATGCAGAACTGGATGGCAGAGTAAAAGGTCTGACAGACCGAATCTCTGAAAAGTGGAAGCCTAGGGCTGATTGGACTTGCATTAATCAACGCATTCAACAGGAAGGTGAAACAGTTGATAGATATTATGCTAGACTGTTAGAGTGTTTTAATAATCACCGCGGAATGCAGATACCAGAAAACCAGACACAAGACTCCTCATATGAACAACAGTTAAAGAATGCATTCTTGAAGGGTAGTATAACTCCCATTAGCAGCTTTATTACAAAGCACATGGTAGATCATCAAACAAGTAGACTACAGCCATTACTTGAATATGTTAGACATGCAGAAATACATTTTTAATAGTAAAAAGAAAAAGAAAACTCAAGTATTTTTGGCAGAAGATGGGTCAGAAGTATTTGTAGTACAAACTGGGAAAAAGGGTAAGAAGAATACCCAGGGAAATAAACAATCTGACAAGCGATCAGAAGATTTCGAAGAAAGAAAGTAAAAAGGTGAATGTTTTAAATGCAGGAAAAAAGGACATTTGGCAAGGGATTGCAGGCTAAACAAGAAGGTGACTACAGAAAATAAGGAAGATGAGGAATGACTATACTAATACCCCAGGGATTACCTCAGTGTCACTGCTCAACAGAGGCACAGCAAAATAATGGGTATAGTTCATAGTTCCCCATAGGGGCGTGGCCCAAAAAATGGGGGCTAGGGGCTTTGTAAATGCCCTCGGGCAGATAGCCTAGTATGAACCTATGAACCTATGAACCTATGACTATATGATAGTCAGGAATCATTGAATGAGAATAAGCAGGAAAAGATAAGTGCAAATATGATAGCAGGAGTAGAGGATGTGACAAAAGGAGTAGAGGATGTACATGCATTCGCAGACATAGAAGAAGGTGAAATTTTGGAGCTAGCTCTATTGAGCTTAGAGCTTTACTTAACAGACACAAAACCGGAAGTGACGCTTTTGGTAGAGGGGAGGGAAGTTAAATTTCTGTGTGACTCAGGGACTTCATGGACCCTGATACACCCTTCCAAGTTACCAGATGATTCAGAATCACCAGACTATATACTAGTGAAGGCAGCTAATGGACAGCTGTATCGGGAGCCACTCTCCCATGACATAGCCATAACAGACCCCGTTTCAGGAATGACCCAGAGAAGTAAAATTGTGGTTTCTGCAAAACGCCCAGTAAATCTTTTGGGTAGAGACTTGATGCAGATATTTGGCATAGCCATAGTTCCAACCATGCAGGGTATGGAAGCACAGCGACAAATGGATACCTTTGTAGTGCGACCGGAGGGTGAAACATATTATTGGTACAGCCAGGACTTAGTTACGAATGGTCCAGGGGCAGTAACCGAAGAACTGATGAACGTAGCCATCAGTAAATCCCCCTCCCTCAACATTGACAAACAGCATTTATTGCATTGTACTCTATATTACTGCAATAGACCAGGACCTGATAAAGATTATGAACAGGAATTGTTTCAGAACCATGCAAACAGGCTAGTGTTGCGAAATTTGTACTGGGATGCAGAAGGAAACAGTGTAATAAGCCGTTCATTGCCCCAGGAATTTTTAGCACTTTACAAGTCTAATCGATTGCCACATGTTAGCTTAACTAAGAATAAAAATTTGAAATGGGTAGACTTAGGTGAAAAAGTCACAAGGTGGGAAAAGCAAACAGAATTAGAGCTCTCTGAACAAGGAGTACAGAAACCGAAATTGAATTGGGTTACACAGACACACCCAGCTGTGCACTCACAGGCTAGTGAGAATAGTTGAGTATTACTCTTATTAGAAGAAGAGGAAAAAGCCTTGCGAGACATACCAGACATTCTCTGGTCAACAGGGAAATCAGATGTAGGACTTATACGAACAGCAGGACCAGTTACTATTACGCCAAAGTCAGCATTTAGACCCCAGAAAAGACAGTATCCCTTGAGAAAGAATGCAGAGATAGGAATCAAGCCTATAATAGCAGCCTTACTTAAGGAAGGAGTCTTAATAGAATCTCCTGATTCACCATGTAATACACCTTTATTTCCTGTCAGGAAAGAAAATGGGGAATGGCGTATGGTCCAAGATTTACAAGCGGTAAATAATGCAGTTATACCCAGGGCACCAACGGTGCCAGATCCACACACCTTACTGAATGATTTAAAGCCAGAGCAAAAATATTTTTCAGTGGTAGACATTAGTAATGCATTTTTCTCGATACCGATACACCCTGACAGCCAATATTGGTTTACATTTACATTTCAGGGAAAGCGGTACACATATTTAAAATTACCACAGGGATATTGTGAAAGTCCAACAATATTTACACAGGAAATGGCAAGCAACCTGGCGGGATTTATCCCACCGAAAGGTAGTCAGATTTTACTTTATGTAGATGACATTCTGCTGGCAGCCCCCACCCAGCAAGAATGCAAAGAGGACACAATAGCTTTATTACAATTCTTAGCTACTCAAGGTCACAAAGTAAACAAAGACAAACTACAGCTTTGGAGAAAACAAGTTAAGTACTTGGGATATATAATATCCAAAGAATGTAGACTATTAGATGAAGACAGAAAAACAGCAATTTTACAAGCACCTAGACCAACTACCAAGAAGGAAATGATGTCCTTCCTGGGAACTACTAATTTTTGCCGGAGTTGGATACCGAACCATGCTTTGGAATTTGCTCCACTGGCTGATTTAATATTTAAAAAGCCGATGGCAGCACAGGATTTATTACAATGGACACCTGAAGCAGAAGCAGCTTTCTGTAAGCTGAAACAACTGATAGCATCATCCTTAGTTCTAGGATTACCAAACTATCACAAGCAATTTATTCAAACTGTAGACTGTAAGCAAGGTTATATGACATCAGTATTGAAGCAGCAACATGGGGACAAACAATGCCCCATAGCTTACTATTCATCACAGTTAGACACAGTGGTGGGGTCCCTGCCCCACTGTGTACAAGCAGTAGTTGCAGCTGCAATGGCAGTGCAGGCTTCGGCCTCAGTAGTGCTATTCCACCCTCTCACATTGAGAGTGCCTCATGCAGTCGCAATTATTTTACTGCAAGAAAAAGTAGCATATCTTTCTCCAGCTAGGCATCTTTCCTGTATGACCATACTGTTGAGCCAACCTCATATGACAATTGAACGATGCACAACTTTGAATCTGTCAACTTTGCTTCCAACCCCTGCAGATGGCAAACCACACTGCTGCCTGCAGGAGATTGAGCAAAAGACATTACCTAGACAAGACCTTACAGATGTTCCCTTGGATGATGCCGAGGTGACATACTATGTGGACAGCTCATGCAGGAGGGGTCCTACAGGACAGAACCTAGTGGGGTATGCAGTCATTTCTGATACTGAAACTTTAGAAGCAAAATCTTTACCACACAAATTATCTGCACAAGCGGCAGAGTTGATTGCCTTGACAACGGCATGCACCTTAGCAGAAGGTAAGAATGTGAACATTTATACTGACAGTCAGTATGCTTTTTCTACTGTACATGTTTTTGCGCAGCAGTGGAAAAATAGAGGAATGATAACATCTACTGGTAAACCGATCAATCATGCACAATTTATTTTAGACTTGTTAGATTCAATTCAGTTACCTAAAAAATAGCTATTTGCAAATGTGTAGCTCATATGAAACAACAGGACAGGATTTCAAAAGGTAATGCACGGGCTGATACAGCTGCGAAGCAGGCAGCTTCAGCCACAGAAACTTTTCATTTGCGTGAGGAATTACAACCCTCTGAAATTTTAGATTTAGAAATGTTAAAAACAATGCAGACACTTAATACAAATATAGAAAAACAGAAGTGGATAAAACAAGGAGCAATCCTCGAAAAGGGACTGTACATCTCCAAGGAGAAGAAACCAATTTTGCCATCTAATTTGTTTAGATATGCAGCATTGTTGAGCCATGGGCAGAGCCATGTCTCAACAGGGGGGATGGTACAGTTAGTGAATCGAGTATTTACAACCTACGGATTTACCAATTATACAAAAAATTTTTGTGCAGCATGCCATGTTTGTAACAAGCATCATGCACAAGGGGCATTGAAGCCTAAGCAAGGGAATTTTCCTACACCACTGTATCCATTCCATACTATTTGTATGGATTTCATAGAATTGAATAAATGTGAGAATAAGAAGTATTGCCTTGTCATTATAGACATGTTTTCCAAATGGATAGAAGCATTTCCAACTAAAAATCCAGATGCAGCTACTGTTGCAAAGGTCCTTGTTAAAAAATTATACCCAGATTTGGTATACTGGAAAAGATTTATAGTGATAACGGGACACATTTTGTGAACCAAACAATTCAGCAACTTAGTCGCTATTTTGGGATATCATTAAAGAACCACTGCGCTTATCATCCCCAATCTGCAGGGCTAGTGGAGAGGCATAATGGGGTATTGAAGAATAAGCTTAGGAAGCTGATAGCAGAGACACAGAAGAACTGGGTGCACTGTTTGCCTTTAGCACTGTTGAGTATGAGAACTGTTCCAAATGCAAAGGGATTAACTCCTTTTGAAACTTTGTTTGGGAGGGCATATTATACACCTTAGTGGAAACCTCTCATGTCTACAGAGCAGGAGGCTGACAGTTCACTTGCA
The DNA here is from genome assembly GCF_019279795.1 of Protopterus annectens. Classification (NCBI taxonomy): domain Eukaryota; kingdom Metazoa; phylum Chordata; order Ceratodontiformes; family Protopteridae; genus Protopterus; species Protopterus annectens. Next base: position 160,313,666 of record NC_056741.1, read on the forward strand.
GGGTATATGAGGCGATTTTTGAATAACAAACTTTTGCAGTTAAATTCTGTTTCAGATAAAGAGCAACCGAAATCGGAAGCACCAGTAGCCCCAGGCACCTGGGTCTGGGTGAAGATTGTGAAGTGAAAGAATTGGAGTTCTCCGAAGTGGGAAGGTCCATACCAGGTACTACTGTCAACACCCACTGCAGTCAAGATCACAAAGCAAGCTTCCTGGATTCATTTGACGCACTGTAAACTGGTTAAGAACTTTGAATTGGACAAAAACTTTGTTACTGTTGTACAACAAGAACAAAATGGCCAGGTACAGAGTGAATAGAGACATTGAGCAACCTCAGAAAACTGCATGATCATTTTTATTGCAATACTAATCACACTGTTCTTTTTGTTGTGGCCACTCCTTTTCCCTGCCACAAAGGTTGAACTGATTAGACGTAATGAACCAAACATAGACTGGCATCCGAACTTTAATACTTATCAGGCAATTACACGTGTGCACGCTGAGACTTTTAATGTTTCTAACTGCTGGGTCTGCACGGCCATACCAACAGCATACGGGGGTTTATTAATGACTGCTATCCCCCTAGGGGTCAATGAGACCTGGTAAAATCTGATTTTTGACACAGTCGCTATTAAAGCACATGATAAGGTAGCACTGTATTTGCCTGTGACACAAAAAGGAATTTTATGTTTCTATAAGAATGATACCATCCAAGTGGGATGGAGTAAGTGTAATGTTACAGTACAATATAAATGTTATAGGAAACCAAATTATTTGGGAGGATCTTGTAGTACAGATTATGACTCATTTTTGAAATCTATGCATAAGACTCTTGATCAGGTACAACGCAATCCTGTACTTTTTAAACAGTTATCTGTGATAGACAAGAAAATGTTTCATGCAGGGCAGCCACTCTGTAACAAAGTAATAACTAAGGTAGAGGACTGTTATTTTGTGTGTGGTAAAAAAAGCATATAAATGGTTACCTGAGAATTGGTCTGGCAGTTGTTTTTTGGGGTACCTGGTTCCGGCCATCTGACACACTGCAGTTTTGCCTCAAGGAAGTATTTGAAATACTCGAGACGTAACCAAAAAGACTGTTAAGAAACCCGAGAATCCAGTGGGATGAATCGAATCGGGCTGGAAAGACCATCGTGATGTGGGAGCCAAGCTTGCGCACATGGACTTGAGTGATGCTGTTATATCCTGGGCAGGTATATTACCTGCATATGGTGCAGTTAAATCAATATGGGAGCTGCGAAAACTGTCCAAACTTCTTGAAGTTATGAGTAATGCGACTTTTTCTGCTCTTGAACTAACTGATGAACTGAATGCCATGAGAACTGTAGTGCTGCAAAACCGAATGGCTCTTGACTTCACCCTAGCGGCGGGAGGTAGAACTTGCACTTTAATCAAAGAAGAATGCTGTGCGTTTATTCCTGACCATCAGCATGAGATTAACGATCAACTCAAAGTGATTCAGCAAGTGTCGGCCATGACCAAGCCAGGCCCAAACCCTCTGACAGACTTTTTCCAGAATGCCTTTGGGGGGTGGGGCTCCATTTTTATAAACATATTGATTGCTATTGGGGTAGGAGTACTCCTAATAGGAGTTTGTATTTGTTGTGGAATCCCCTGCATGAACAGATTAGTTAAAGAATTCATAGATATATCCGTATCTGAGACTATGTATCAAAGTACTGAATTTGAAGAGCTGCTAGAATGCGAAACACTTTCATAAAAGTTTAAACTGAATGACTTTCTTAACTGCAAATCCTGAATGGAAGAGGTTAGGAAAAGAAGCAAACTGTTTATTCTTTCTTGAAAATAGAATAAAAAAGTATTAACAGGAGGGAAATGTTAGAAAAATATGTATTAATGTGTGTGTGCTTAATGCTAATTAATAACCAAGTATTTTAATACGCTTTTCATTCTATTTTTCATGCACTGTATTTTATACAAATTGAGTTTCATATGAGACTGAAAAAGATGCTTTTTGAAAACTGCAGTATGCTTTCTGAAACTTGCAAGTTGCCCTCTGACCTAGCAACTGCTAGCACAGCAATATTCATGTTTATGCCTTGTGGAAATGTACTTGAGAAGCAGGTGTTTATCTGCTAGGTCAGAAGCGAATGAATGAACAATGTCTTATGTTATAAATGTAATGTTTTTAGACAAACAGCTCTGTCCAGAGGATGGGAACCTCTGCAGCTGTAGTAATTTAGAGATAAAGTAGATAAAGGATTATTAGAGAAATGAATTGCTAGCATTGTGCTTGATTTAGCCGTAGTATCTTGAATGTAATATAACATGTATCTAACTGGGAGTAACCAAGGCCGTGTTGTTTTCCTCAGGAAGTTTCACATAAAAATTGTTAAATTAGCAGAAATTCATGATAAAGATGGTCAGCAGATGATGATGAAAAAGGTGGTAATCTGTTACGTCAGCATGGTAGGACATAACCAGTTTAAGAATGTATAAAATGAAAGTATTTCCTATTTCTGGTTAGACAAACTCTGTATTAGCACGTTTTTGTCTCCTTGCTGCAAGACAAAGTGCCTTAACCTGAACCTACCGTGTTTTGATCATTTTTAAAGTATACTTTTCCTTTGACAATATACAAATGACATATACTGCTTTACAAAACTCTGGCTAACTATGCTGGTATATGTTACACATCCACTGCCCTACTTCTCCTGGCATAGCTGGCAATACCTCACATTGTCACAGAGCCCTCTAAAAAGCCATGAAGAATGGCTCTAGAAAACCAGCCCTAGCTGTAGAAATAACATCCAACTTGTAGTGCCTGGTAAAAGTATATACAGAAGTCCAGGTAGCTGCTTCAAGAATAGCATTAGTATCTAAGCCCTTGTAAAAAGCACCAGAAGAAGCCACAGCTCTAGTAGAATGAGCCTTTGCAGAAGAAAGAGGGTTGTTTCCATGAAAAGTGTAACAAAAAGAAATTGCCTTTGAAATCCAAGAAGAAATAGTTTGCTTGGATACAACTAATCCTAAAGACCTAGGATGAACAAAAATAAACTGATCAGATTTTCTAACAGCCTTAGCCTTATCTAAATACAAGATGACTTGTCTATGCATGTCCAATGTATGCAGCACCCTCTCAGAGTCAGATTGTGGAGAAGAGAAAAAAGAAGGCAAATGAATAGACTGATTAAGTGACAACTCATTAACCACCTTAGGCATAAAAGAATTACTGTGCAAGGACACCCTGTCCTCATGAAATATCAAAAAAGCAGGACAAGCCATAAGGGCTTGCAACTCAGACACCTGCCTGGCAGAAGTAAGAGCTAACAAAAGAACACTCTTCCAAGAACAATGTTGTAAGGCAAGAGAAGCAGCAGGCTCAAAAGGAGTCTGAGTCAACTTCTCCAAAACAAAATTAAGATCCCAGGGAGGAGGAAGAGGCTTCCTGGGAGGTCTAATATTAAGGATGCCTTTAAGAAATTTAGTCTCAAATCTAGAAGCTAAAGGAAAGGAGGAGTTAAAGGCAGAAAAGCAGAGATAGCTAATAACTGGGCCTTAACAGAATAGGCCAAACCAACTTTGAGCAACTCACACAAACAAGAGAGAATTAAAAGAACATCCACAGTAAGTGGGTTGGGTCCACATTACAAAAGAAACACCAAATAGAAAAGATCTTCCATTCCTCAGAAAAAATTTGTCTATGAGGAATCAAAATCCTATCACCCACAGTGGTCAGTTGAAGAGTGGATAGGTGGGGATGGATGAGAGATCCCTTGTCTTATATGAGTAGATCCACCCTCTGAGGTAGCTTGTGATGATTGTCTTTAGATAGATGCCGAAGTAGAGGGAACTAGTGCTGTTGCAGCCAAAAGGGAGTCCCCAACAAGATTTTGGGAGCATCCTGCTTAATCTTGAATATGACTTTCAGAACGAGAGGAAGGTGAGGGAATGCATAAAGAAACACCCCCTTCCAAACCAGAGGACCTTGGACTCTGGCACAAAACAGAGGAACTTGCCTGTTCAGAGAGGAGGCAAACAGATGCACTTGAGGAGTACCCCAACTGGTGGACAATATCCAGAAACGCATCCCTGTGAAGCATCCATTCACAGGATTCAGTTAAGGACCTACTCAGAGTGTCTCCCACAATGTTCTGATCTGAAGGGATATTAACTACCTGAAGAGTCACTCGATACTTGACAGCAAGATCCTACATCCGAAGTGCCAACCGGCAAAGAAGATAAGATCTTGTTCTTCCCTGTTTGTTGATATACCACATCACTGTGGTATTGACCACGAATACCTTGACAGGCCCCGGAGTGAAAAGAGGATGAAAGGTGTGAAGAGTCAGCATAAGAACTCCCATCTCTTTGACATTGATGTGCTCCTTCTGCTGACGACGTGACCACACCACCTGTACCTTTAGGAAGCCAAACGTTGCTCCCCATCCCACATCTGAAGCATCTGTGAACAGTTCCTGAGAGGGAAGAGGAGGATAAAAAAAGAGCCCTGGATTCAGAGATAACTGTTGAATCCACCAGTGAAGTTCCTTTTTGAGACAAGGAAGAAGAGGAACTACAAAGTCTAGACGATGTGCATCAAGAAGCCACACTGACTTCAGAAACCACTGAAACTTTCTCGTGAAGTTTGGTCAGAGGAAGCATCAGAATGGTGTATGCCATGAAACCTAGAGCTCTCAAAAACTCCATGGCAGTAATGGAAGCCAGATTAAGAAATGTTTGAAAGTATAAAATGAGAGTTAAGGCCTTTGGAGAAGGCAGGAATGCTAACATTGGCACTGTCTGAATCCTGCAACCCAGAACGACATGATCTTGAGAGGGAGTCAGAGAAGATATTTTGAAGTTTATTGAGAACCCCAGGTTCTGAAGAAGGAATGGCAAAATGAAGATTTTGCAAATGGATCTTTGGAGAGGTTGCCTGAGTCAGTAGGTTGTCCAAATAAGGAAATATTTGGATCCCTTGAAGCCTACTAAAAGCAATCACAAGATTTTGGCATTTGATGAACACCCTTGGGGCAATAGAAAGGCCAAACAGAAAAACAGAGAACTGAAAGTTCCAGGAAGCAACAGAGAAATATAAAAACTTCCTGAAAAAGAGGATAGATGGGAATATGGAGATAAGCATCCTTGATGTCCAGAGATACCATATAGGCCTGAGGGAGCAAGAGAGGAAACAGAGTCTGAAGGGACAACATCCAAAAGGAAGGCACTTTCAGAAAAGTGTTTAGATGAGACAGGTCTAGAATTAGTCTCCAAGTGCCCTCTTTTCTGGGCACTAGAAACATCCCTTTGGGACATAGGCACCTCTTGAATAGTACCCTGAATCAAGAGACCTCAAAGAACCTCCAGGAAAAAAGGAATTGTTCCCAAGGAGGCCAAGGGGTGCCCATAAAAGGAGAATTGGATTTCCACACCATAGAATACCCCTGATGAATGATTGACAGAACCCAAGAATTCTGAGTGATCTAAAGCCAAACAGGAAGAAAAAGAGAAAGGTGAAGAGAAAGAGGAATGTGGCTGGGAAGGGATGGATAGTCATACAGCACCTGGTTTGTCTAGGGTTGTCACCCTTCTGTTTTTTTTCTGGACTATCCGGAAATCAAACAGATTCTCCGGTAGTCCGGAAAACACTGTACAAACTCTGGTATTCTGTTTCAAAAAGGAAACAGACTATTGGAGTTTGTAAATCGGCTGATTTATTATGCTTTTTTTTTTACAGAAAAGCATAGTAAATCAGCCGAAAGCAGGCAACAGGAACAGAAAAAGAGGGCATTCCTCGAATGTGGGCGAGCAGGGTTACTGGTGACGCGAGGGGTGTGGCGTTATTCCACTTTTAGCCATGATGAAAGGTGGCAACTCTAGGTTTGTCAGAAAAGTAAGGCTTCTGAACCCTTGATGTCTGAGTGGCGTTAGCAGGAGAAGCCCATTTCCCACTCTTTTTACCTTTAGTAGAAGGGTGAGTTTGCTTACAAACAAAGGCTGGCTTATTGGGGTTGTATCTCTGAAATTTAGGCAAAGGAGAAACAAACACTTGTTTAAGCTCCTGTAAGGCCTTCTGCTTATTATGAAGGGACTTAAAAAAAACAGCAGCTGCTTCCCTAAAGAAAAGTTTATTATCCAGAGCAGCATCCATCAATTTTGCAGCCTTAATATCATCTGGTAAAGGTTGAAGCCTAGGACAAGAATACCTCCTCATTACTGAACCAAAAGCAGAAGCCCTAGAACTGGCACCTGTTACATCATAACTACATTTGACAGACTGATGAACCACTTGAGAGGAAGTCCCTAGCAGCAGAAGTTTTACCCTCAAAGTCTGGAAGATCAGAAATAAGCTGACAGGCCTGAGAAAGGAGAGCCAACACACACCTAGACATATTGGTATGATAATTAATAGCCCTAAAAGCTAGGGTAGCAGACATGTAAACCTTTTTATCCAGCCTATCCATGGTTCTCTTGTCCTTGTCAGAAGGGAGTAACTTAGGTGAAAGAAGCAAATGTGATGGCTTGTCAGAAGCTACAGAGCCTACAGAGAGGTTAGCAACAGGACATTTATACAAAAAGTTACAATCCTCAAGCACCCTATAAACCAATCAGGCTTCTTGGGAGCAGGGGGCAGAGAGTCAAGAGCCTTAGAGGTACTGGAAAAAGCAGCCAAAACAGGAGGGATAGCAGCAGGTTTAGGAGATTCCATCTGCAGCAACTCATAGTACCTCCTATGGTTATCAGAGACCTGAGGACAATCCCACTTAAAAAAATTCTGTCTTCCTAGAGATTGTGTTCCCAAAGGAAATTTCTTAAAAAGGAGTATCAGGACTATTAGATTCCTCCTCCTCTGACCCATAGTCCAAAGGAGAATGAATATGAGTAGAATAAGTCAGGGATTCTTCATCAGAATCTGACTCTTCCTCAGAAGAACCTTGTTCTCTAGGCATTTTAAGAGGCATAGATGGCCAAGGAGGAGCAGGAAGAGATAAGCATTAAATAACCCTCAAGTAAAGGTCTGCCACTCATTTTGTGGATCCCTAGATCCCTAGATCCTAGAAATGTGTTTAGTTTTTTGTTTCTTTTTCAATGGAACATCCTTCCTATAAAACTAAGAAGGCTCTCATCCAGGATGGCATTTGATAATCGCAGTAGGAACTTCTTCTTTAACTAGAATCTGTGGAACCCCCTAGGCCCCTCAGAAATAATCAACCATGGTTCCCCCTGAGCATCCAAAACAGACACCTGCAAAGCCTTGTTGGATGTGCTGCCAGCCAGATCCTTGCCAGCCTCCAACCCGGTCATGGCAGATGAGTATGACCACATAACCAGGTGAGCCTACGGGTTCATAACGACCTCAGGAGAAACAGTCAGCAGAGGCTGGGCAGTGGGAGATTCCAGTCTTACCTTTTTCACTGGGAGGGATGTTCCTTCTAAGATATCTTTAGTGAGAAGCTTAAGTCACTGGTTCTCAACATACAAGGAAAGGGAAGAAAGCAAACTACGAAGGGTTTTTGGGATGAACGCCTGACAAATCGAACAAGATGTATGTTCTTGAGAAGCTCTTAGGCAAAAAAGGTACTTATCATGGCAGTCTTTATATGCAATCTGTCTCCTGCACTGGCATTTACCCTTCCTGATTGACAATAACCCCAACATCAACAAGAGAAAACAAAACCCCAACAGGGTACTTATCTGCAATGGCTCAGACTTCAGCAAAAAGGCATGGGTGTTCACTGCAGAATAAAAATACATTCAAAGCTGGCAGAAAATGGACTTAGGCAAGCAGACTGATGATCAGAAGAAGTGTTCAGATTGGTGGCAAAGACGTTCTAAGGATGGTATGCCTGAACACCACCTTTATGCCCTACACTATTCGAGAAGCATTTGGGTGATGTTCAATGTACCTTAAAGCAACAGTAGGCTTTGGTAGATTGGGCAGATGTTGGGCTTCCATGGCAGAGAATCCCATACATTAGGAATACTGCAGCAGTGAATGTAAAGACATAATCATTGTCCACTTTTTTGTTCAGTACAAGTACCTCTGTCACTGTTCTGCCTGGTTTTGACATTATAAACCACCACATGATCAGTATAGATGGGTGGCTTCTTAACTTTAATTTGTACAACTTCAATGTACCTGATGAGGACTGCATCCAGAATCCTGCCCATTCTCAAGGGCTTCTTCAATGCCTGAAAAAATCTGCACCTGACAGTCTTTGTATTAAGATCAACTCCTTTTTGTTCAGAGAGAATAGCACTTTCTGATGGATTACTAGTAAGCTCATTTGTCCAATAAAAATAAATGTATTCTTCTTCACACCTGTAATCCTTTTTGAAGGCAGGTATCTTCTTCTTTAGCACCTGATGGTTAATATGCTATATGAAGTCACCACTCATCACTGGTCCTCCTCCCATTTTCAAAGAAAACAGTCACTAATTTCATTCTTTCTGAGCTCTTTCCTTAATGGTTGGAATTGTTTTTGCTTTTTCCTCTTTTTTTTTTTTTTTTTTAGAATACTCTTACTATGACTGACAAGGGGGTCTGGGGTTCAAGGATTTTAGGATCCACATGAAAAATGTGCTTATTGACTGGGGTCTACTCAGCTACACAAATCATGTGAAATTTGTTCTTCTTTTGGAGCTTGAGCCCTTTTGGGTCAGCAGTCCTAGCTCATACTCCCTGCCTAGTGGAAAACCTCAGCCTCTTCTCTTGCAGGATCCCCTGTTGCTAAGTTGTCCAACTTGTCTAAGAGGAATAAACCTAGAGAAAAAGATAAGGACAGGGATTCCTCTAATCACAGATCCAGGGACTCTAGGAAATGGTCTCTGACCCCTCTGTAGCTCAAGGTCCTGCTGTGAAGGTCCCTTGACCCTCATATTTGACACCCCCTTCCTCGGCTCTTGGGTCAGATCAGGCTCAGGTCCAATCCCTGTTTGCTTCTTCTCTGTCAGATCTGGTATTTTTAATGGAGCCATCTTCTTCTTCTTGGATCTGGACCCCCAACTCTTCCCCCTTTTTAATTCCTCCACAGCTTTTGGGTTTCTAATGCCATGACAGGAATGGACCTCTTTCCTAAGTCAAAGTAAGATTAAAGTTCATGAAATTAGTACTGTTTCAATCTTTGATTTAGCCAGAAATGCTTTTTGCAGCACCCGCAATGTGCCCAGTAATGACTCCTTCTGCAGTTCATATGGAGTTACATGTATCAGTAAATTAGCGAAGTACAATTGTAAATTATTTTTTATAAAACCTGTTGGCCGTACTACTATTGCAACTACCTGGGTATCCTTCTTCTGTATTGCCCTCGTTTCTGCTTGCAAATTCTAATATTTTATGATTTTGTGTTTCTCTGTATGTAAGACACTGTAGTCACTGGGTGAAGCAATTTCAGTGATCAATGCTACTTTTGTCTTCTTTTCATGGACTACTATATCTGGTTTTCTCACATCTATTTTTTGAACGGTTGGTAATATGTGAGCCCATGTGATATAAACTTCATAATTCTCTATAATTATTTGTGACTCGTTTATAGTATTTTCAGCTACTTCGGTATTATAATGTTTGCACAATCCCCAATGCAACAGTCTTTCCTCATTATTATGCCTTTCAGTATACAATCCTTCTGCCATTAGTTTGTCACACCCAGCAACAAGATGTGAGACTGTTTCCAATTCTGTTTTACAAAACCTACATTTGTCTGTTTCTACCACATGTCCAATGGACTTCATAGGTTCATAGATTAGTTCTAGGCTAACTACCCTTGTGGGCCATTTTAAGCCTAGACAATTATCCCATGTGAGAATCAAACCATGTACGTTGTAAACCAACATGTACATAGTCCACTATTTTGGGCCGCCAATATTAACCTTTCTTCTTTTGGTTTAAATTCACCTCTCCTTAAAAATTCCTTTATTCGATCGTGATGAACGTGAGGTTGTTTCAAGAGTTTGTTCTACTTGCAACTATATTTAGGCATTTCCTCATTTTTTGCCTTCTCATCTGATCCTTCCCCTTAACTTCTTTCTTTTGTTTTTTTTTGGCACATTCAGTTGCTGCTTGATATTTATCTACTTCTGGTTTGATTTCCATTCCCACTTGACACTGATATGCTTCTGCTAAACTAAGCAAAGAAGTCATCTTTGACTTATTCTCATGTTTTAAAACGTTCACTGCATTTGAGTCTTGTGAGGTCAGCAGATATGCATGCAGTCCCACAATTGCAGAGCTATATATGTAATCAGGGTTGGGAGGGTGACCTAATGGTTAAGGTGTTTGCCTCACAAACACAAGGTACAGGGTTTGAGTCTCGCAGGGGATAATTGGCTAGGCTTAAAATGGCTCACAGGGGCAGTTAGCCTAGTACTAATCTATGAACTTAATCTATAAGTTTTGAGGAGGCCCATACCTCCTTCAGAATGGGGAATATACAGTCTTAGTATACACTGATTTTATAAATCATTTGATGAGCATGAAGCATCCTTCTTGTTTTCCTGTCCAACTGATGCAACACGTTTTGGGGCCAGTCATTCACTCCATAACTGAAAGTTAGGAAAGGAAGAGCAAATTAGTTTATAGCTTGAACTTTGTTCCTAGATGTCAACGTTGTTTTCAGTATTGATTTAAGTCTTCTAAAATAGTCCTAAGTTTTATTTGCATTTGCTCATGTTTTAATCTTGATCCTTCATCAATTCTGAAATATTTATGCACTCCCTCTTGCTCAAGTTCTTTTATACCACATTCTTGTCCCAAACTGATGTTTTCTTGGTGCTGCAGTTTACCTGCTTTAAAGGTTGGTTTTGCTCATTTATGAAGACCAACTGACATTCTTATATCATCCGAAAATGTTTTGACCACTTGCAGTTGTGCTTTCAGTCCCCCATCTGATAAACTATACAATTTTAAATCATCTACAAAAAGAAGATTAGAAGTCTTTACACTTCATTGTTTTCTGAAAGCCAAATTGTAGCCATGACCTAATCTGTTAAGTAGACAGCTTAATGTGTTAAGGACAAGACAAATGAACAGCAGTGACAGAAAGTCACCCTGGAATATCCCCCTTTGAATTTTTATCCCTGGAATAATAATTTGACCTTTATCATGGCTTAACTGCAAAGTGGTCTGCCACTGTTTCATGGTCATGGTAATGTAACTGATCAGTGTAGGAGGTATCTTATACATTTTTAAGCACTCTTTTATCCATGAATGTGGAATACTGTCAAATGCTTTTTTGTAGTCCATCCATACCATACTTAGATTGTTCTTCTTTTTTACAGTTCTACATTATGACTTTATTTAACAACAAATGATTATTTATTCCATATGACTTTCTTTTATTACCCTTTTGTTCTATTGCCATGATTGAGTTTTCTTCTAAATGACTATAAACTCTGTTGGCATCAATTTCAGTGTATAGTTTATACGTTGTTGGAAGGCAAGTTATTGGTCTTTAGTTTTTAGGACAGCTTGCAGGTTCACTCTTAAGTAGGAGTATTGTTTCTCCTGTTGTTAACCAGGCTGATGTCTGTTTGGGGTGCACAAATAAATAGCTCTTACTCATGGCTAGATCTTCGTGTAAAGAAAGTTCATGGTTACCCATGGCTTCTAACTCTCCCCTGACTCCTCTCCCCATGGAGGGGCAAAGGAAACACAAATGTAAAAGGAGGCATTTGGAAACCCCCAAGAGTACCTTACAGAGGGCACTAACCTCATGAGGAGGAAGGGTCTCCCCTGGAAGATATCTCCTTTGGAGATCTCATGGAATTGCTTAGGCAGAGGAGAGGTAGGTCACCTGATGTCTTTCCAGACATTTGGTGCAGGTCCATCTATATCCTGGGTGCTACCTCCAGAGGATAACTTGGTTGATTTTGTGTCCCAGCAGGCTTGGAAGGACTCAGACATAGTGGAACCAATTCTTCATAAGCCAAATAAGATTTTGATCTCTCCTAGACACAGAGCACACTGGAGTAAGAGCCCTACATTGGATGCTGTTGTGCTGGAGGTAGCCACTAAGCAAATTTTCTGAGGAAAGCGCTTCTGTTCATCCCCCAAACATATAGTCTAGGGGTTTGTAGAGATTTTGGAAGAATGTGTATAATTTAGATCTTTGCCCTCCAACTGCTGAACTAAATGGTTTACTTAACTACACTGCAAAGGGTTTTGACAAAGGAATTGTCAAAATCCCTATCAGGTTCCACAATAGTGGAGTCCCACAGGGTGTTGGAATCACAGCTGGCCACCATACAGTCCATTACCAATGTGTCCATGTGCTTGTTGTCAAATGCAGCATATGGCATGGCAAAAGCAGCAGGTATCAGCCACATCATTTGCCACCATGCCTGGATGTGGCTGTGTGATTTTGCAGATTTGGACCCAGGATCAAAGATACCCTAATCAGGAATGAGCAGGATGACAAAAGCCTGTCTGCCATCTGAATCCATTTCTCCACACCTCAGAGATTGTTTTTGCACAACCAAGAAGGGTGGGAAGTGTTTTTGGTTTATTGCCTAGGATACTTCTAGTGACAGGGCCCCCTTGGGAAGAAGGAGGAACTTTAATGGATATCAACCAAAAGGAAGAGTTGGACCACATAACTAAGAGATTTAAGGTCCTTTTCACAGACAAACCCTTCCAATGCCCCAGAAGAATTGCCTGACTGTAATGATCAAGAGGCAGTTGGGGGGCACTTATCTCTCTATCCTCAAGCCTGGCTTGCTATCACCTGTGATAGCCAGACAATCCATGACTTTCCTACACTTCTGGCTGGGAGCCAGTCATTTCCAGTTCAGAGTTATGCCCTTTAGTCTCACCCCAGATCCTGGGTGCTCACAAAATGCATTGCAATGGTAGCAGTCTTTTGCACTTTGCAAGGCTTCATGACCTGCTCATCACAGCTATCAAGAGAGATTTACTGGTCCAAGCAAGACTCCTTATTCCATCTGTCATTGTCTTTAGTAATTACAGCAAACTTTAAAAAATCCAAACTGGAACCAGTTCAGAGCCTAGAATTCATAGGTTGCCACCTGGACTCTGCTCCTTAGATAGCCAGGGTACCTCTGTCCAGACTATCGTCATTATGTCTATGTCTTCAAGCTTTGCATGATTTGCATAATCAGAATCCATCAGCTCACTTGAATGTCTGCCTGTTAAGGTCTATGTCAGCAGCTATCTTTCTAATCACACGTGCAAGGTTTTACATGAGTGTATTCCAGTGGAATCTATCCATCCAGCTTTCCATAATGCATCAACAGATGCACCACCCCATCAGACTCACAAAGATGTGCAAGCAGGATATACAGTGGTGGCTAACTTCTCCTCTGACTTCCTTAGGATACCACTTTATCTTTCCCCTGCCAAGTGCCATAATGACTACAGATGTATTTCCTCTGAGGTGGGGGGGGGGGGGTGCATTTTGAAGGAAGAACTCTCCAAAGTACTAGGTCTCAGACTGAGGCCAACCTCCACATCAATGACTAGGAGATGCAGGCAGTTCTCCTAACACTGCAGGCATTTCAGGCTTACTTCACTATGGGTGTGATTGCTGTACAATTAGAAAATATGTCATTGGTTTGGTATGTTAAAAAACAAGGTAAAACCAATTCATACCCATCACATTGGGAAGCCATAAGGGTTTGGCAGTGGGCAATGTCTTCTCTGTGATTTCTTATTACAATGCACATCATGGGAATTCCAATACCCTAGAAGATCAGCTAAGCAGGTCTGTCATTCTGCCAGGAGTGGTCCCTCACTCAGTACATAGCGACCAAGATTTTCAGCATCTGGGGCCAGCCCTGCTGCAACCAGTTTACAATCCTAACCAATACCAAACACAGTAGCTTCTTCACCATGACACCTCATGTAGGACAGTCCCCAAGGGATGCCCTAGCCCATACTCGGACCCTGGGGTCTCCTATATATTTACCCTCCAAGTCTTTTCCCAGTCAAGTTTCTACAGAATGTAGCCTGGTTCAAGGCAAAAATTATTCTTATTGCCCCTTTTTCTGCCTCACTGGTTTGGTTCACCTTTCTAGGGCCTCGTCTGGTGTACTTACCCTATGCCATGTATCCTGGATCCTCTTACAGATTTGATCTCCTATGCCTTCGGCAAGCATCACTAGGACATCAAATCCATCAGACTGGCCACTTGTTTTTTCCATTTCTAATAATGGCCAGGAATACCAGGTTTTCTTCTAGGGTAATTCATATCTTCATTTCTTCCCAGAAGCCCTCTACTAGGAAAACCAACAAAAGTAAGTGGAAGAAGTTTACTGCTTTGGCCAGTTCCAAAGGTTTGGATATACATTCTTGTCATCTTTGTCTTCAATTTCAGATTTTCTGGTGCGTCTTTTTCATTCTGGGACAAGTTATTCTATGATTAAAGTCCAATTAGCAGAACTTTCTAACTTCTATTTGGGAGAACAGCATGATCATGTGTCTTCCCTCAGGCTTTCAAAAGCATTCCTGTGAGGTGCTTTTCTTTTGTGACCCTCCCCTCCCATTAAAGGACCCTGTGCCATCTTGAGACATCACTATTTTGCTATGGAGTCTTACTAAGGTGCCATTCAAACCTGCAGCCTCCAGTTACTTAAAATTCCCGTCTAGGAAAACATTGTTGATAGCTGCTATATCAGCTAAGAGAATTTCAGAATTACAGGCCTTATCATGCAAACCTCCATATCTAGTGTTTCATAAGAATAGAGTTTCCCTCAGGACTAACCCAGCTTTCATTCCCAAAGTGTCACTTGAAACGTTTTTAAACTAGATTATCCGTTCACCTGTTTTCTTCCCATATTTCTCAAATAGGGGTAGATATATTTTTAAAAGACACTAAATGGTGCAGCGTCAACCAGATAAACTTGAAGCCAAAGAAAATCAATGCCAAACAAGGGTCCAGAAATGGTCCAAGAATTAATTTATTAAAACAATATGAAAAAAAAATAAAATAAGCACTTTCGTCTCATACAAGAGACTTAATCAGAATAAATTGGTCCTAGCACAGAGCCATTAAATAGTGCATAAAAAGGTTTCTTTGGTGTTCTTCTGTCATTTTTGTCCTTAATTTTATAACACAATTGCACTTACTTTGAAGGGGAATATTTTCAGTAAATAAGAGGTATGGCTATGGGAGCATCCTGTGCTCCTGCTTCTGCCAATTTGGTGCTTTTAGGTTGGGAAAAACAGTCTGGACTCGACAGACACTTAGCAAATAGATTGCATTTATATGTCAGATTTTTGGATGACATATTTGTCTTATGGGATGGTGAAGTTGAGGAAATTCACACCTTTACAGACTACCTGAACAGCACCACTGATTTTTTGCAATTCACTTACTCATGGAATAAGGAAAGAATACACTATTTAGATACACTTATTTTCACACACACCCACAATTTTCAAATCAAATATTTACAGGAAGCAAACTTTTTGCAATTCCTATTTACATTTTACAAGTTGCTACCCTATATGGCAGAAAAAGAGTCTAGTTAAGAGAATAGCCGTCAGGGTGGCTTGTATAATATCACAAAGGGAAGTTGTGTTGGATGAGTTAACCAAGTTAAAAAGAAATGTTTTTATCAAGTGGGTATCCAGAACACCTTCTGGACAGTTTCCTGTCAGCAGATGTGCATAAAGAATGGGGTAATAGGTATAAACTTCTTTTGGGTACTGGTCTAACTAACACATCAGGATGAGACGAGCATTAACATGAAAGGCCATTAGTAGTTGAAGGCAATCAATTCTCTGAGGAAATCAAAGAGATTTAACTCATTCACTCCAATGGAGATCAGTAATCTGCACTGTAACTTCCAATGGGCAGAGCCTAAGCCTTTTGACAGAATCAAATTATGTCCTCACATTTCAAACAAATGTTCATTTCTCTGGAATCATAGGTATTATGAAGGAAATATAAATGGCAAACCCTTCAGCACAAACTATTTTTATAGTGGTAGTGTTCTTCAGGCTCTAGGTCATAAACAGAATTTTATAAGTCACAGCAAACACGGTGAATATTACATTTGTAACATTTTGTAAACAAGTTACAATATCTCAGCAACCACTTGTTACACATATACTGTCAACATTTTATTTATCTTGCTGAGAGCTTTCATATGAGGCTGAGTTCGGTTTATGTTACTTGGTTGCTGAGATATTTAGAAAAATGTGAAAATGATACCTATATAAATTAATATAATAAAAACAATTAATTTCTATTTACCTGCACTAGACAGAGGTCAAATATTAATGCAGTTTAGTTTGCCATTATGCAAGCTTTAACATGAAATCTTTAAAAAAACTTGTACATAGCATGGTTTGGGAATTATTGATGCAAATATGAACAAACAATATTTGACTCCTCAAGGTATCAGTAGGAGTTAACTGCAGTTGCACCTGGAGGGGTCACTCAGATGTAATGAGTTAAAAAAATTGTGTATTTTTAAAACCAACCCTGAATTACATCCATTAGTGGGACCTTAACTGCTTTTTATTTAAAAAAACGACCCAAATGTCAAGAGATTTATGGAAAACAAACATGATACCATTTCTAAGATTTCCAAGGGCACTATTAAATGCAGATGGTGCAGCCAGTACACAAACATTACTAGGAACCAGGGTCTATATTAGATCAGTGAACACTTAAAAAAGCGAACGCTGGTTGATCGAACTTATGTGAGCGAAAGATTAAAATAGCGAAGCAACAGAAACCCAAATTTTTTCCTAAGGAAAGAATTTGGTTGTCCGTTTCTGTTGCTTCGGTATTTTCAGTGCTGTGGTGGAAAGCTACAGGTCGGGTTCAGGTAAGTGTGCGATTGTGTGGATGTGAGTGTTAGGGCGGGTTAGGTGAGTTAGGGTTAGGGCACGGGTTAGGTATGTGTGCGATTGTGTGGACGTGAGGGTTAGGGTGGGTTAGGTGAGTTAGGGTTAGGGAGCAGGTGAGGTGAGTGTGCGATAGTGATGGACCTTATGGTTAGGGTTGGGTTAAGGTAAGTGGATAGTTAGTGGTGTGTGTATAGTTTAGTGTAGGGATAGGTGGCAAGATTTTAGGTGTATGTGTATGGATTGCTGTTTGTTTGGTATGCTTGTGATGTGTGTATGTGTTTTGGATCAGCGATTTTGTTCTGACAGTTCAAGATTGTAAACTTTCGCTTACATAAGTTCGATCAATCAGCGTTCGCTTTTTTAAGCGTTCTCTGATCTAATATAGACCCAGGAATCATGCTGTGGTGGTAGGAAAAGTAATGACAACAAAGATTACCTTTCATGATGGTAACTAGTTTACCTAGTGATGTGCACAGGATGCCCGGCATTTTATATCGGCAAAATTGAGCGAGCTCTCAGAACACTTATTTATGAATACACACACAAAATTGCCAACAAGAATGAGAACAGTGCCCTGTATAGACATTCTGACTCATGTAACAATTATAGCAAGTTTCACTTTGGTATTTTAGAAAAAAATCACACTGGATCCCAGAGGGCGAGACTGGAAGAATTACTTAGAAGTACATGAACTGCTTTGGCAATTTAGACTAGGGGCTACCTTCCCCCCTGGTCTGAATGACAGTATTTCAATTACACTTTTTGTAACACTGAAGGCTAATAAGTGATAGCCAGAGTTTTTACAAATCCTTTGCTACATCTGTTATATATTATTTACACCATTATTTTTAAATAATCAAATGTTACAATGCACTTTGTTGTGCTACTTTTTTGTTTGTCAAGGACTATGTGTATCATTGCTTATTACTGTGCATTTGTTGTCTGGCCCTTTAAAGAATGCTACAGTTCTTATTAATTAATTGACCAACTACCAATGAAATCTTTTTATACACTATTTAATGGCTCTGCACTAGGACCATTTTATTCTGATGAAATCTCTTGTATGAGACAAAAGCACTCATTTTATTTTTTTCAGGTTGTTTTTGCAGAACAGAGCATGTGTTGTAACTTTAAGTAGCATTTCAAAGTGAGGGGCACATGCGTATAAATAGAAAGCACTTGCAGGCAGCAGTGCCATTTTGAGAGAACAGGCAGTGTTAACATGTGTGTGGTAGTCAATCTGTTTATATGTTTATTTAAGTTTAAGTTACTAAGCCTCAATCCTGATGTGTTTGTATATAATAAAGCTGCTTGAACTGAACCCACAACTCTTTGTCTGTTGTATCCTGCCCAGATAAGCAACTTGGTATCAGAATAGGATCAAGAGTGAAACTTCTTCAAGCCATGAGGTGCAGAGTTAATGGTGTAGATATATTAAGCAGGTTGGGTGATCCAGTTCTCATAGCTATATTGAGCATGTTGGGTGATCCAGTGCTCAAACGATTCAGAAAGGTCAGAAACGAATTTTAGATAATTAAAAAAACTCGCATAAATGGCTTATCTTGTAATGAAAATACGAAGCATTCACAAAACACAAACATTATTAATCAAACACAAAGCACAAGGCGTATTATTAATCAAACGAAAAGCACAAAATGCATTATTGATTAAGGGAAATATTCAAAACCATGATATTTGATAAAGTTATTTGAAATACTTATAAGTGTGTTCAGAAGTACTTCTAATTTGAATAACGAGCATGTTAAAACTCAGATGAGCACGAGAAAAGTATAAAGAACATGTTAAAAGTCAAACAAGCAAACCGAGTACAATAAAAGGGCAAAGTGAGCACAGAAAAGCAAAATGGCTGCATTGTTTTAGTAAATGACTATGTTTTTTGATATGTGCTGCTATTTTGCATTGACTAAAGCTATTCAGAGGTGTCTATATTATATTCTCGAAAGCCGACAATGTAGAATCTCACATTGTCAACACGAGAATATCGAACTTTCAGAATCTCGAGGATGTAAACAGAAATCTCAGTAAGGGGAGATTTCTGTTTACTGTATCATAGTGCGGTCTCGAAGTTGGTATATTTAGTGGTTTCACAAAGTACAGTGATTTCAACGTGTTCTTGTGCTATGTAAACTCATTTTACAAAGTGCAGTTATTTTGAAGAGTCTATTGTGCTGTTGAGCATAGTTACAAGTTTCTAGCATAAATTTCTGAAGTATATGTATGTATGCTCATACATAATTCCAAGGGTCTTTATTACTGTGTGTTGAAATGACAGAGACATTTTGCAGACCCAGTCCACTTGTGTTTGATCATAATATTGCAGAGAATTAGAGAGTATTTGAGCAGGAGTATGATATTTTCATACAAGCAGCTTTTTCTGACAAAGATGCATGTACGAGGGCATTTATTCTGCTTAATCTAGCGGGGTCAGAAGCCACTGAAAGAGACCATTTATTTGTGTATGCACCAGCAGTATATGCAGGAGAAGGGGAAAACCACCATATTGTTGTACAAGCTGGATCAAGGGAGGACCCTGAGGGCTTGAAACATACATTTAGAGAAATGTCTAACCCTGAGACAAATGTTACATTGGAGAGGCACTTATTTTACACAAGAGACCAAAAGCCAGGAGAAACTTTTGCAGCGTATATTACTGACTTGAGAATCAAAGATAAAATGTGCAGATTTGGTGATCTGAAAAATGAGTTGACAAAAGACAGGCTTGTGTGTGGTATTAATAATTCTGCAGTAAGAAAGATTTCACTTCAAGACAGTGATTTAACATTGAGCAAAGCTATAGAGATTTGTCAAATACAAGAGCTTACAGAAACGCACACAAATATGCTTGCAAGTGTTAAGAGCATGGTTTCAGCAGCATCTAGAGCAAACGGAGGCAGTATGCAGCACGTGGCTAACAGAAACATACCCAAGCATGTGGCAGCTGAAGCCCCTGCATAATTTCCCCGTAACTTTCTAGCAAGTTCTAAGACTAGCTCAGTAGAACAGACATGCTCAGTGCAGCATAAGGGTGGGTCAGCAAAATCCAAGTCAAGTCTCACTGTTAACTGTCACTGTTGTAATTGTGGTGCCAATCATGAATCCAAAAGACAAAAGTGCTTAGCATTTGGTCACCAATGCCACAAGTATAACAAGTGGACTACTTTCAAAAGCTTTGTAAATCAAGCAAGCCTCACTCATTTATTAAGAAAGGTCACTCAAAAAGGTAAGTTGATCATACAGAAATCTGCAACTCTACTTTCTATGTAGATGGTGTATTAGTAGTTGGTGAAAAGGTTAAAGCAGTAGACTTGTTGGCAGAAAACAAAGTTTTTTGTATTGTCCTATCAATGGTGAACCCACACAGCTTAAAGTGGACACAGGTTCAAAGTGCAATGTTATCTCAGTAGAAACATTTGCTAGAGTAAGAGCTGGTGAACAACTTAATTTGGCCAGTTGTGTGAAGCTTGTTGCTTATGGAGATGAAAAGATTCAAACCAGAGGGTCAGTAGAACGTTCATGCTATTCAGCTGGGAACAGTTACAACTTGCAATGTTATGTAGTCAAAAGACCTGTGCAGTCATTATTAGGTCTCAAAGACAGTTTAAGAATGAAACTGCTTTCACCAAAGTTCGTCATGTAAGCACATGTCCCAGTTCCGGTTTCACCGATGCTATTTTCACAGAGTATGCTATTTTCAAAGACAAGCTAGGTAAACTTCCAGTTGTGTACATCATGAAATTAGACCCACAGGTCAGACCAGTGAAAAGAGTTCCGATAGCTATTCAGGACAAAGTCAAAGTCCAGTTAGATAAAATGGTGCAGCAAGCTGTGATTTGTCCAGTTACAGAACCAACTGAATGGGTGTCTTCCATGATAGTCACTCATAAGAAAAGTTCAGATAAAATCAGAATCTGTATTAACCCAAGAGACTTAAACAAAGCATTCAAGAGACCCCACCATCCAATGTGTACAGTCGAAGAAGTTGCAATCCTCATGCCAAATGCCACTGTTTTTTCTGTCTTAGATGCAGAGTTCATTTTGGCAAGTAATGCTTAATTGCAAATCTTCACTACTGACTACATTCAGCACACCTTTTAGTAGATACAGATTTCACAGAATGCCTTTTGGAATAAATTCTGCCAGTGAAGTCTTTCAGCGTGCAATAGAGCAAATTTTTTCAGGCTCTGCATGTGCTATAATAGTAGATGATTTACTAGTTGGAGGCAATTGTGAAGCAGAGCATGACAGAAACCTCAAGAAAGTTCTGGAAAGTGCACATGAAGTGAATTTAAAGCTCAATCCTCTGAAATGTAAATTCAGGCTACCAGAAGTTACTTATGTAGGTTATTTATTTACCAGTTCAGGCTTATGACCAGATCCTTCCAAACAAACAGCTATTCTTGAAATGCCTGCTCCAAATAATCTCCAAGCTTTACAGTGTTTTCTTGGTATGGTTAACTATTCAGGCAAGTTTATACCACATGTCAGTGAATTATCAGTGCCCTTAAGAGAGCTGACGTGCAAAAATGTTACCTGATCATGGTTGGAACAACACCAGAGAGCATTTGATGACCTTAAACAGAAAATTGCCAGTCCACCTATGTTAAGATACTATCATATCCACAAACCAGTGATTCTTTCTATTGGTACTTCAAAGTTCATTCTTGGTGCAGCTATTCTTCAACAGGGCAGACCAGTTGCCTATGCATGTAGAAATCTTACCCAAACTGAGATGCAGTATGTTCTAATTGAGAAGAAACTTTTGGCAATTGTGTTTGCATGTTCGAAGTTCCATGATTATATTTATGGCCAAGCTATTCAGATGAAGACTGATTATCAACCTCTCATCACTATTTTAAAGAAGCCTATGCATACAGCTCCAGTAATACTACAAAAATGATGCTCAGATTACAAAAGTACAACTTCAAAATGGTCCATTTGAAAGGCAAACTTCTTTATCTGGTGGATACCTTATCCAGACCGCCCAGAAATACCACAGAAAAGCTTGATGCAGAGAATTTTGACTTTGATGTCATGGAAGTGTGTAATATTCTCTACCACAAGATTTGATGAGCTAAGAGATCATACAAAGTCTGATCCAATTTTGCAAAAGCTCAACCACTTCATCAATGTTGGATGGCTGTCAAAGCAATCGTGTATACCACCAGAAGTGCAACCTTATTTTCTTTACAGAGATGAGATGATGGAGGATGGTATCATTTTCAAAGGTCCTAAAGCTGTTGTTCCTACTTCCTTACAACATGAGTACATCCAGAGTTTGCATCATGGCCACCCAGGTTTCAAAGGTACCAAAAGAAGGGGGAGAGGACTAGTAATTTGGCCTTCTCTGTCAAAAGATATCCATAAAGCACTTTCATCTTCTTCGGTCTGCAATAGTACTAAACCTCATTTGCAAAAAGAGCCACTTCAGCTGAACCAGATTCCTGAACTACCTTGGTCAACAGTAGCGACTGACACATTCAAGTGGAACAGTCAACATTACTTAGTGTTGCTAGACTCTTGTTCAAATTGGTTTGAGATTGATCTGCTACCTAACCTAACGTTCAGTACTGTTATTACTAAGTTAAATGTCATTTCTCAGTCCATGGTAGTGCACACAAAGTTATTTCTGACAACAGTGCCCAGTTTACAAGTCAGCTATTTTATAAATTTGCAAAAGAGTGGGACTTTATGTTAACAGTAGTCCTGAGTACCCACAGTCAAATGACCTAGCTGAATGTGCAGTACAAAGTGCAAAGCAATTACTAGAGAGGTCAAAGTGTGACAATACTGAATTTTTTTTTGAATTTGCTTAATCTCAGAAATATACCCCATCACAATTTACTTGGCTTACCTGCTCAGAGACTTCTGTCTAGGCAAACCAGAACAACCTTGCCTATCAATTCCAGTTTGTTGGTGACTAATGCTAAAAATCTCCAGAGCAATCAAAGCCCAACTATTCAAAAAGCATTCATTTCAGAAGTTCAACTATGATAAAATGTGCAGATTTCCTCGTCCATTGAAAGTCAGTGAGGATGTAAATGGTAATAGGTTTTGATCAAATTGGTCAACTGAGAGGTATATGTGCCAAGTTGAGATCTTACTTAGTGGAATCTGAAAGCACAGAATGCAGAAGAAATCACAGGCATCTTCTTCTGGTGACTGAATCAATACTGCAGTATTGTACCTGTGATACAGACTCTAGATCTCAGAGCAATCCAGATGATGTTCCTGTTGAAGAACATGTCTCTGTATCTATTACGATTCCTGATGATGTCCCAGATGTTGAACATTCATTAAAGACAGTCCTTGTTGCTAAACCCAGTCCTAGTTTTTATGTCACACGATCAGGTCTTATTTCCAGACCTAGAGTAAAATACACAGTAACCTTGACATGATTGTTTCATTTGTAATTAGTTCTGTATAATTGCATGTCAAAGGATTATTTCTGTACAATTGCATGTTAATCATTGTTGTCATTATTGCTGTGCATGACTTATTTCTCAAAGAGTGAGGATGTACAACAGAGCGTGTTGTAACTTAAGAAGCATTTCAAAGCGAGGGCATGTGCATAGAGAGAGCACGTGCAGGCAGCACTGCCATTTTGAGAACAGCCACAAAGTGGCAGGCAGCAGTGCCATTTTGAGAGAACAGCCAAAGTGTTAACATGTATGAGTGCAGTAGTCAATCTGTTTATAAGTTTATTTAAGTTGAAGTTACTAAACCTCAATCCTGATCTGTTTGTGTATAACAAAGCTGCTTGAACCGAACTCACAACCGTTCATCTGTTTTATACTGACCAGACGAGCAACAATTTTAATAAATTAATTCTTGGACCATTTCTGGACCCTTGTTTGGCATTGATTTTCTTTGTTTTCATGAATATCTTCTTCGCATGTTGGACGTTCACTGTCAGCTGGGATTTTATTTACACAATATAAAGGACTTTAGGAAATGTGAAAGCTAAGTATTTTCTTCTCTAAGAGAAAGCTAAGTTACAGTGTATCTAAAGTTACTCTGTGCAGCAGGCTATCTGATTGATTTCTTTTATTTATAGAGCCAAGGGATTGTCAATGCCTTCTAAGCCAAAATCACAGTTTTACAGTAGCAGTTGTTGCCTCTACAGCTTTCTTTGGCAGTGTTCCTGTTGATGACAGTTGTGCATGGAAACCTGACTAAGGCAGACCTGATTGCAGCCTTGGCTACAGCTGCATCAGAAAACAGCAGCCAGGAGGATAATCAGACTGACAGTGGAGATACAATATACTCAGAGAATGGACAGCTCAAA
Source organism: Protopterus annectens (assembly GCF_019279795.1). Classification (NCBI taxonomy): domain Eukaryota; kingdom Metazoa; phylum Chordata; order Ceratodontiformes; family Protopteridae; genus Protopterus; species Protopterus annectens. Next base: position 160,337,773 of record NC_056741.1, read on the forward strand.
CTTTCTGCAGTGGACTTAAAAATCCAGCTGGATCTAGAGAGACTTGAGTTGGAGGCCAGGCGTATGGAACTGGAAGCAGCCAAGAGAATGAGGAGCCTAGAAGCTGAAGAACAAGAACAGCAGAGAAAGCATGAGAGGGAAATGCTGACTCTTCGCCACAGTCATGGAGGTAATGGGGAAGGGAGTAATCGAACCTTAGAAGCACAAAAGGTCAATAAATTTCTTCCACGGTTTAAAGAGGGTGATAATTTTGATAGTTTCATTCATATGTTTGAGCGGGTATGTAAACAGTATGAAGTTGACCAAAGGCTCTGGGTACTGTTGCTGACCCCCTTACTCCATGGTAAAGCTGTAACTTCTTTAGAAAAAATGCATGGCACTGACTGTTTTGATTATACTGCTGTAAAAATACATTTGTTAGAATGTTTTAAGCTAACACCTGAATTGTATAGGAAAAAGTTTCGTGAGCATAGACGCAAGGCAAATGAAAATGTATGTGAATATGTTGTTGAACTGAGCACTAATTTTCATAGCTGGGTGAGTGGATGTCCGGTCACCACTTTTGAAGGGCTGGCAGACCTTTGGTAAGGGAACAAGCCCTTAGCACTTTGCCCGAGGACATGAGGATCTGGTTAGCTGATAGACAGTGTGCTACTTCAGAGGAGTTGGGGAAGAAGGGAGACCTATACCTAGCAAGCAGGGCAGCCCTGCACAGGATGGGGACCCCCAGTACTGCTCAAGGGACTAAAGGAACCCATGGTGGGCAGCACAGATTGCCCCAACAGAATCCGCCAGTAGCAGGAGAAGCCACTAGTCCAGGTATATGTCCAGGAGCTAGGGTTAAATGTTTTGAATGCAACCAGTGGGGCCATGTGGCATACAGGTGTCCACGGAGGCAAGGTGGGGAACCAAAGGTGCGAGAGCCAGTAAGTGGGAAAGACAAAATGCCAACAGTGGGTTGTCTTGAGACAACAGGAGTATGAAACTACCATCCTGCAGATGTCCTGAGAGGGAAGGATTTGGATGAGGCAGTACTATGTACTCATGCAGTCACATGCAGTGAGGCTAGAAGACAAGCATGTGGGTCTGGTAGCCTGGGAGAGACCCAGACAGACTGCATACTTGCAGCCAGGACTGCTGAGGTGGTTATTTCAGGGAGTGAGCTACACTCTAGCAGTGAGACTGAATGTGAGCCACAGCTGCTTGTGGGTACTGATGTTCCCTTGGACAGAGTAACTGCAAAGGTAGAGGTAAGTAGTAGTACCCAGGCTGATGGTGAGGCACCGCTGTCAGAGGATGCTAGACTTCCAGTGGAAGGGGAGCTGGGAAGGGTTACAAGGAGAGACTTGAGACAGGTTCAGCTCTCAGACCATACATTGCAAGGCCTGAGGCAGGTAGCTAGGGAGGCACCTGATTCTCAAGGGAAGGGGGAATCTGTACATTGGAACAAAGGGTTACTGTACAGAGAGTGGACCCCTGAGGGAGGGCTAGAAGGTGAGAGAGTACAGCAGTTGTTAGTGCTTAGAGCTTACCGTCTGGCACTTTTAGCCATAGCCCATGATATTCCCTTTGCAGGTCATATGGGCATAAAACATACAAAGACGTGTGCTATGCAAAACTTCTATTGGCCTGGAATTTCCAGAGATGTAACAGGATACTGCAGGACCTGTGAGCAGTGCCAAAAGGTAGGCAAGGCAGGAGACAAGATGAGAGCTCCTTTGATGCCTTTGCCTGTGATTGAGGAGCCATTTCAGAGGGTAGCTATGGATATTGTGGGTCCTCTGAGTACCCCAAGTTCCACAGGGAAAAAGTATATCCTAGTGATTATAGATTATGCTACAAGATACCCTGAGGTAGTGGCTTTGTCCTCCATTAAGGCAGAGAAGGTGGCAAATGCTTTGCTAGAGATTTTCAGCAGGGTAGGTTTCCCAAAGGAAATACTGTCTGTCAGAGGTGCCAATTTTATGTCAGACCTGCTGGCTTGTCTGTGGAAGTCCTTTGGGGTGAAGCACATGAAGACCACCCCCTACCATTCCAGACTAATGGTCTTGTTGAGAGGTTAAACTCTACAATCAAGTCCATGCTATGGGCATTTGCAGATCAGTTTAAGAGGGATTGGGACAAATATTTCCCCCATCTGTTGTTTGCTTACAGATAGGTTCCCCAGAAATCCACAGGCTTTTCACCCTTTGAGTTGCTGTATGGGCATAGGGTGAGGGGACCTCTAGATTTAATTTGAGATGAGTGGGAAGGTGAGTGTGAGTCTCTCCTGAACCTCAGGACAAGGCTCAGGGAACTCATGGGCCTGGCCCAGGAAAACCTGGCAGAAGCCCAACAGAAAAAGGTGTGGTATGACAGGTTCGAGCTTGAGAGTATGCTGTAGGGCAGCAGGTGATGGTTTCATTCCTGTCAGACGCAACAAGTTGCAAGCAGCTTGGGAGGGACCCTACAAGGTGGTAAGAAAGGTAGGTGAGGTTAACTACATGGTGGAAGTGCTAGGCAGATGGCAGGGGTACAAATTGTACCATGTTAGCATGATTAAACCTTACCATGATAGGGAGGCCCTAGTGCTGAGCATTTGCAGTGGATTACAGGAGGAGTCTGAGAGAGATCCTGTGACTGATCTCCTCAGTGAGGCTCGGGCTGACACCTTGGTGGAATGTCCCAGCGGCTATTTCCTACCCAGGTTTGAGAGATCCAAGCAGTGTTGCAGAAGTTTGGGGGCATGCTCACCGGGAAACCAGGGAGCACCCACCTGGTGCAACACCAGGTGTATACAGGACCCCAAAGGCCTATCAGGCAGGCCCCTTATATGGTGCCTGAGACAGTCAAACAGACTCTGAGGGAAGAGGTACAGGAGATGTTGGAACTAGGGGTAATTCAAGAGTCCAACAGTCCCAGGGCCTCACCAGTGGTGTTGGTGCCAAAGAAGGATGGCAGCACCAGGTTCTGTGTGAATTACAGGAAATTAAATAGTCACACAGAGTCAGATGCTTAACCCATGCCTAGGACAGATGAGGCCCTAGAGCAGCTGGGTGGGGCTAAGTATCTTACAACCATTGATCTTACCAAGGGTTACTGGCAGGTGCCCATGACTCCCAGTGCTAGACAGAAGTCAGCCTTTGTGACTCCTTTTGGCTTGTATGAGTTCACAAAGGTGCCCTTTGGGATGAAGAATGCCCCAGCGACTTTCCAGAGGCTGGTAGATCATATCTTAGCAGGAGCAGGAGGGTTTGCCTTTGCTTACATGGATGATATTGCTATCTACAGCCATTCCTGGCAAGAGCACCTTCAGCATGTCAGGGAGGTGCTGGGCAGACTTCAGAGGGCAGGGCTGACCATTAAGCCGAGCAAATGTCAGGTGGGTATGGCAGAGATCGCATACCTGGGACATAGAGTGGGGAGTGGTAAAATAAGGCCAAAACCTGCCAAAGTGGAAGCTATTCAGGCATGGCCTGAATCTGTTACCAAAAAGCAGGTGAGGGCAGTCTTAGGGGCAGCAGGGTACTACAGAAAGTTTGTTCCCAATTATAGTACCATAGCTGCTCCCCTCACAGACCTGATAAGGAAGAACAGGCCAGATAAGGTAGTGTGGACCCCAGCATGTGAGCACACATTTCAGAAGCTTAAGGAAGCTTTTGGAGGACCCCCTGTGTTAGCCAGTCCAGACTACAGCAAATACGTTGTTGTGCAGGTGGATGCTTCAAACTATGGGGTGGGGGCTGTACTTAGACAGATTTCTTCAGAGGGAGAAGAGCACCCAGTGGTTTATCTCAGTAGTAGGCTCCAACCCAGGGAGGAATGCTATGCAGCGGTAGAAAAGAAATGTCTAGCCATAGTGTGGGCACTACAAAAACATCAGCCTTATCTGTATGGAAGAAAAATCACTGTGATGATAGATCACAACCCTCTAACATAGTTAAACAGAGCCAGTCAGCAAAATGCCAAGTTGCTAAGATAGAGTCTGGGGTTGCAAACATATGATATGTTAGTGCAGCACCGCAGTGGGAGTAGCAATACCAATGCAGATGGCTCTCAAGACAGGGGATGGGGTGAGGTACACCCAGACAGACCTGACACTCTCAAGCGATGTTTTTCAAGGGGCACTAGAAAAACTTGCTTGAGTTCCCCGGGGGGGGGGGGGATGTGATGATTGGGGAGAGATGGGCGAAGGCTGCCAGCCTAGTCAAACAGAATTTGATATATAATTCTATGTAAAATACAGGCTTGTGTTTGTAAATGTAGGAAAACACTTGAAATATGGAACTGCAAAATATATGACAACCTTGCACTCTACTGGCCTAGTGAAGCATGTTGTATCCTTTCATGTTAGAATTTGGCCTGAAGGCGGCTGGATAACAATCTCTTGCCCACTGTTTTAGGCTAAAGTTTATGACTAGAATTTAAATATGGAAGGTGCTTTATTGCTTTAGTCTCTGTTAGTATATACATGTGAAATGTCTTGTATTGTTGTAAGTTTCTGAGGAGGTGTTAGATTGCTAAATAATGCAGTTTGTGGCCTGAGAACTCAGACCAGGTGTTAAGATGATGCAATATGAATACTGGGAAAACCAAGTGTCAAAAATGATGTAATTTTGGGAGGGCCTTAGAGACATGTTTGTTAGTAATGTTTAAATACTATTTCTCACAAGAGACCTAAGACAGCATTTTGATCTTGGACATCTAACTTACCAGCACTGCCTATGCTCTTTATGTATGTAAGTAGGATTGTAGCACTGTGTTTTCTCTAAGATTAGCTAAAGATTAGAAAGTTAGATTAAGTATTTTTCTGTGTAATCAGATCTTGCCTACAATATTATTTTAAGTTTCTGTGTGATCTGTTAACTCTTAGATATCTCTGTGGTGTAATAGATTTGTCGTGTTTTAATTATTTATTATTAAATATTTTTAAAACCTTCTACCTGTGACTGGTTTGTGTAGAGATGAAGTATGCTTTAGATTACATTATATATTTATAGTTTATAGTCACATTACCATTGGATATTAATATTGCACAGTAATAATTGGACACCCTTTTAAGGGCCTTTTAGTATCTGATATTATTAACTGGGTGGTGGCAGTAATTAGTACCGTATAGTCTGGGTAAAGGGGCACAGCTGGAGAATCTGTGTCAGCCTTTCCCAGGAGTGTCTGTGAAGTTGTATAAATACTTAACTCAAAGTGTTTGCATGTGTTGTGTCAGCTACTTGGGCAGGGACACGAAGCATTGGTTGGATGGAGAGGGTACTGGAGGTTCTAACTTGCCCAGTTAGGCTGAGACCTGGACCCTATAGCTGTGCCAGTGGGGAATCTTATTGGGGACCTGATGAGCAAGGGAGCAATCGGCCCCAGACTGACTGTGATCTCTGTGTGCAACTAAGGGAAATTGTGCTTTACTGTGTGTATTAATTATCCTTTCCTCTTCTAGGAGATTACCTCCCTGGTGTTAGTGGTGAGGATTGAGGCTCCTTGCTTGCTGGGCCAGGGTATGGTCATCACACCCAGTATCAGCAACTACCAGGTTTGTTTACAAAACCTACTAATGCACATTGGTATGTTCATTAGAAGGTGTCAGAATCAGATTTATTTCATCCATTGATCAGAATGACATGTGATGTCCCACATGGTGACAACAACAGTAGCTTGTTATACCACTGATTATTATGGTAGATTTTGGTTTCTTATATTCTTTAATAAATTATGTAACAGTTACTGATTCATGTTATTTTAATGAATATAAGTAAAGGTGCAGCTAAAAGGATGTCAGTGTGTACTTGCTAGGAGTATGGTAGAGAAAAGTAAGCATTTTACACGTCTATCGTCTACTTCCATTATGATTTTTTGTTAATTTTGTAAAGGGACTTTAACTGGAGTTTCTGTGTGGAATGTGCATTTTCAGAGTTAATGTTAAATTGGGGGAACATTTTCACAATTATTTGAATGTTGGTATCCCACAATTCCACAGGAGTGGGTAGGTTACATTATTATACATGCAAAGTTTGTGTTAATTAGTGTCCAGATTTTTTGGCCAGTTGTACCTACTTTTCATGGGCCTTTGTCCAGATTTTTGAGGTTGAGAGGTATAGGTGCTAGTATATGTTGAAATTGTCTTAGTGTGTGCTTTCCTCGTTGTTGGCATGTCTGCCGTAGAATCGCCTTGTAATTATTAGTTGTAGCAAGTTGTCTGATTTGTTTCTGGCACTTTTCTCATTTGGCTTATTAAAGTGTGCTTTTAAATTTTACATTAAGAATACTGGGAATGCAGTTTTAGTGCCAGTGGAAAGGTAGTCTGGTTTGTCTTAGGAAAGACACAGGGAGACTTAAAGTGAGATTGTTTTATTGGCTAGAGTCCATTTTAGTTTATTTAATCACTTTGCTTTGAGTCTATAAATTCTGCTGCTCATCGTGCAGTGGCATTTAGCATTGCCTTGTATAGATGCAGCCATTTTGAAAATAAATTTTTCCAATTAAAACCTCTCCTGTAACTTTTTCCAGTACACAGTTATGCAAAGAGTAACTTGTTTGCATGCCGAGAAGCACTGACACATGAATTCAGTAATATACAGCCTCACTGTAATCTCTTTCTTCACAGCACCCAAGTCAGCTGTACAACCCCTATGTAGTTCACCTAAAAAGACCTTACACTATGGATGGGTACTTCCGCCCATTTCTCTGTCACCAGCTTGGTAGATATGGGCTTCCTGGGTAGGAAATAGCTGATGTTCACAGACAACCAACTAATTCTTAGAGAAACAGATACAGCTTATGTCACTGGAGATGAGACTCACACAAAAACTTACAAAATAATAATCAGGCTGTTGGTAATGAAAACATTGCACCCATCATACATAGTACTGACCCACCCCATAGAAATGTATGCTGAGGCAATTACAAGTAACCTTCCTAAACCCCAAAGACTTCCTAGACAGTCTTCCTATAAGAAGAATCCTCAACAACCCCAAAAGCACTCCATTAAACACACCCAACACAGCATGTACAGCCACACTCTTTGAACTACACAGTCCATAAGGCTTGCCAAAACACTACCCAATATTTTAGTCACAGTAGACTTCATTGTGAGACATACAGACATCCTGCTCACCAGGCTGAATACGGAGAAAATCATGGTCAGTTTTCTGTTAGGGACCATGTTCCACTAAATAATCCATGAACTCAAGTCATTACACCACAAGTACCAGTATGACTCAGTCATAGCCCATGTAGGTGTAAATGACCTGATACATACCTCCCTGGACCATATGAAGAGAAATCACAGAGGTCTTGGACTGTGTGTCCTAAGCTGGTATGTGGCTAGCATTAAGCAATATTCTATCATCACCAAAGATGATGCCACAATATAGACAAAAGATGACTGACTTACACAACTGGCTTAGTTTCTGGGGTACATTTGTCAGCATGGGAGGATATGGTCAACAGACCACATTGCTTTATCAAGAATTGTCTGTACTTGTCTTCTCTAGACTTCTGAATATTGGCTAAAACAATGTCCTCCCTCATGGTGCCTTTTTAAGCAATGTCAAACTGGCAAACCTTCTAACATAACAAAACCAACCCAAAGGAATCTGAAGGGGTTACTGGTCAAAGCTAGGAACATTAAACAGGAAACTCCACTCTCTCAAGGCTCTCCTCACTCTGGATAATGTGGACATTCATGCAGTTATTGAGATGTGGTTTAAAGCTGTGGAGAGCTTCCTGGCAGTGCAGGGCTAGAATGCTTTTCACACATTAAGGCTAGCTACTGCACAGGCAGAGACCAAAGGCTGAGGTGTCTCAATCTATATTAACAACAAACTGACCTCAAATCTAGTCAGATAAGATGATTCACTTGAGCTTCTCCATATCCAGAATTCCAAAGGCAAAGTTCCATATCATATTCTTGCAAGCTACAGGTCACCACGTATGTCCCAAAAATCCCATAATTCCTACTTGGACTTACTGGAGGCTGTCACCATTCAACTCAATACCATATTCATGGGTAACTTCAACTACCCCACTATAAATTATGATACTTAAGATGAACCCAGTCTTACAGGTCCAGAGATTCTTGGACTTTGTAAACACAAACACCTTGGGCAAGATAGTCCATGTTTCTGCTAGAAGTGCAAAGACAGTCAACCAAGTATTCACAAACATGGGAGAATGATGCAACCCACCTAGTCTATTGTCCCTCTTTGGTAAGGCTGGACCACAAAACTGTTCTCCTTCATAATAAAAATAAATTCTCTCTCCAAATCACTCTCCGCTCTCCAAAATACTAGAGAGATGCATACACTCTCAGGTCTCAGACTACGTCCTTACTAACAACCTCCTTTCCAACACTCAGCATGGTTTCTGACCAAACCATAGCACTACTACTGCCTTACTCTCCTTTACTAACACTATCCTTCAGCATAAAAACAATGGCTATCTCTCCTCTGCTTTCCTAGACCTATCTAAAGCATTTGACATGGTCCCACACAAACAACTTATTTCTGTCCTCAATAACCTATCCTTCTCTCAATCAGTCACCAACTGGTTTCAGAGTTACCTGTCTGACCGCCAACAATCCGTTGTATGGCAGAATGACATATCTCCCCAACTACCTGTCTCCATAGGGGTTCCCCAAGGATCCATCCTTGGACCCGTACTCTTCTCTGTTTTCACCAATAATCTAGCCTCTGCTACCAAACATGGCACACTCATACAATACGCAGATGACTCAACCATCATCTGCTCAGCCCAGTCCCTACCCAAACTGCAAAAAGTCACACAGGAAGCCTTTTCCTCTGTTGAAACTTGGTTATCCGATGCCCAATTAATACTCAACCCAAACAAAACTAAACTACTCATCTTCCAACCCACCAAACATACTCAAAACAACTCTCACTTTAACATCACAGCAAAAGACAACACCACTATATACCCAGCTGAACACACCAAATTGCTAGGAGTGTAAATAGACAATAAACTAAAATTTGACATTCGCATATCCATGGCCATAAAAAAAGTCCACAAAAAACTAGGAGCATTATACAGAAATAAGCAACTTCTCATCAAAGCAGCAAAGATTTCAATAGCAAATTCCCACCTTATCTCCACCATACTTTATGCCTCGCCAATATATACCAACCTAAGGCAATGTGATCTAAACAAGCTAGAGACCTGCTACAACAAAATCACCAAATTCGCCACAGGGGCACTGTCTCTCACTTGATGAACTGGGCTGGCTTGAACTCCCTCACCTCCTTCAATGGTATCAACTCTCACTCGCCCACAAACTAGTAAATCATCCACTAAATGTCCCATCCCTCCAGAATCTACTCCAACCCTATTGCACCACCAAACCACTAAGATCCAGCAACAAAAATCACTTGCAGATCACTAAAGCCAATCACTCTGCTGGTGAAGCATTATTCTCTTGCACCATAGCCAAATTATGGAACTCCCTCCCACCCACAATTACCTCCGTACCATCATGCACCCACTTCAAAACTTTACTAAAAGCGCACCTAAAAACATGCTGGCTATGACCTTGCAACTCCCACTCTAAAATCACCCACCCCATCCAACCATTAATTTCCACTCCACTAACTACCTTGATTATAGCAAGCTCAGATGCTCATAAGCCTAGTACTTATTATACAGCAGGAACGTCTTATTGTAACATTTGTTAATGTCTGTTATGCACTTCACAGATAAAGATTCTAGTTGTCTACTGATGTACTATGTTCTTCATCTGTAAATATGTTGTAAGTAATTGCTATGTTATATTGTTAATCGCTATGTAATCCAATGTAACTATTGTCTGTTTATTTTAACTGTGGAGCTTTTCTCCCCAGGCCTCCGCTGAAAATGGACCTACGTCCAGTCGGACACTCCCGGTCAACAAATGTAAGTAAAAATAAAAATAAATAAATAAAAATTCTGTGACTGTGGCTAACCCTGTAACATTTACAAATTATTCTAAAGCAAACATCCTACTACTAAGTGATACCCTGTCAAAATGTCAAGCCCCCACCCAACCCTGAGAACTCATCTGTCTAGGCAGAATTGTTCACAGAAACCCTGTAAAATTGTCGATAAATGTATTGAGACAATTTACCCTAACAGAAATAAGCCCAGAACTAACTCAAAAAAGTGAAATCCAAACATAAACAGGTTGTACAATAAAAGAAAAAAAAAATCATAGCTAGTCATGATGAGGAAGTGCTCTTATCAATCTAAACACAATTAGGAAGTGTCTCATCAATCTAAACAAACAACTAAAATGTAAATTAAGTCTACTAAAGCCAAATTTAAGGTAATGATAACCTCCCAGGCAAAAGACAACCAGAAGGCTTTCCTTAGCTATGTCAGAAACCTCTAAGGCGGCACATTGAATTATGCAGAACTGATTTTAAATGGTGCTACCTACACAGAGATGGAAGGGTTACCAAATCTGCTGGAAAACAAATTCAGCTCCGATTTTACCCCCCCTCCTTAGCCAACCCCAGGAAATACCATCAAACAAATCCCCTATCACTAGGTTGCAGGTCCTGGATGCGCTAAGGCCCAAAACACCCTAAATAACCTGAAACATGATCTATCAGGAGGACTGGAGTTGCTGTTTAACCATAACCTTCAGACAAGTTTTGCGCTATGTGAATGGAGAACTGCAATGGTCATCCCTCTGCACAAGTGTGGGCCATCAACTGACCTCAGGAACTACAGACCCGTAAGTCTGACTAGTCTGATATGCAAAGCCATAGACAGAATTATCATGAAAATGATTACTAAGGACATAGAAAACCTTCAAGCACAGGATCCAGCCCAGTCTCGTTTCATCAAGGACAGATCATGCCTACTCAACATGGTGGACTTTTTTGAGAAGGTCACCAAAGCAATAGATGTGATCAAAATGGTGCATACTGTCTACCTTGATCTGACTAAGGCATTTTATACAATACCTCACTCGGGCCTTATAAACAAACTCATGGATATAGGCATAAACCGCTATGTTATGTGCTGGACAGCCAGCTGGCTCTCAAATAGGGCTGAGGAATTCAGGATATGGGAGACCACCTCCACAAAGAAGCCAGTCACTAGTGGAATTCCTCAATCTTCTGTGCTGGGTCCACTCGTTTTTGGCACCTACTTCTCAGAAGTGAATTCCAATGTCAAGGGCTGCTGGCTTATTGAGTTTGCGGATGATTGCAAACTAGCAGGCATAGACACTAACATTTTACAGGAAGGACTAACGCAGATAAATGACTGGAGCCAAAGCCGTAACTTAAAACTCAATGCCAAGAAATGCATAACAGTACCCTTTTGGAAGTCATCCACCCTAGGAAATGACCTCATCAATAACATACCCCTAAGAGTAGAACCAGTAGTCAGGGATTTGGGTACATATGTAGATAGTAACCTGTCTTTCTACCAACATGTGCCTAAGGTAGTAAGGAACTCATTCTATGTGCTCAACTTATTAGCAAGTGAACGGCATCTAGAACCAAGGACGTCATTGTTCAAGTGCATCTGGGCCTCAATAGGCCCATCAAGTACAATTCTCCCCTTCAATATGTACCTGACCAGGCATATACAATAACTGGAACATCCACATAGGGTCTTCACAAAAAAAATACAGGGTGTATGGACCATGCTCTATGCAGATTGCCTCCAAGCCCTATCTCTATACTAATTTAAGCCTACCATACAGGGCATCCTTGAATCCCACTCTGATGGACCGTTTTCATATCCACAAAATGAACAGCATCAGGATTACTCAATTTAGACATTTAAACTTTACTTGCTACATAAACAGAACATGTTGGAAGGACAGGCAAGTGTCTTAAAGAATTCACCTTCTCTGGAACAGGAATTTCAACCACATAAAGCAGAGTTCTTCTTCAACACTAGAGAAACCTGGACCAGTGGATGGGAAACTGAAAATAGAACTTGGGTTTAGCACATATGTTTCTAATGGATAAAGGCAGCTTGTAAATCTTGTCCTAGTTTACATATAACCCTTTAAATAACATTTAAGGCACATAACCTTGTGGGATACTTTTGGGATGCTTGGTTAGGCTTATAAAGATCCCAATGGCTGTTAGCCTAGTATATACCTATGAACCTATGGACTGTGGTAGAAGATGTCCATTTAGAAAACTGAAACATAGGTTCACGAACCAGTTTTGTATGGTATTATTTTAGGTCACTATTAGTGGCTTTATTTATATTTAATGGTCTTGTATCTTTCACATCCTTTTGAAATACTTCATTTTGCTCCGAGAAAAGGTGATTTTAAAGAAATTCAAGATCAGAATGAACAAATCTGAGAGGAATAAATACTTCTGTGTCTAAACTAATGGGAGCTAACACATGCTTTTACATGCATTCTGTGCTGTGTGCTGCTAAGGAACCACTTAATCAATTATTTAATGGGTGAATTATGCTGCTCCAATACCTTTCTTATATTTATAGGGAAAAAGCTATCTGTGCTCTGGTGCCTTCAGAAATGTCCTTTGTGGTCACCCTGCTGCTGCAGCAGCAGTGTTTCCCTCTGTGTCATCAGCAACTCAAGTCCAGGAATAGCTGGCAGGTTTAGGGGGAGCAGGATGAAGTAGCTCACAGCAACCTCTCCTATCATAAAAGGGGGATCAGGGGAATCCACAGCCTGTGCACCCTCTGGTGGATCCCAGGAGCCTTGCATGCAGTCTACTTGGGGAAGTGGCAGGACATCAAGATATCACCACAAGTGCCACTTGGGGAACTAGCAGGACATTATGATATTACCCCAAGTACCACTTGGGGAAGTGGCAGAACATCATGATATTACCACAAGTGCCACTTGGGTAACTGGCAGAACATCAAGATATTACCACAAATTCCACTTGGGGAAGTGGCAGGACATCATGTTATTACCACGTGCCACTTGGGTAACTGGCAGGACATCATGGTATTACCACAAGTGCCACTTGGGTAAGTGGCAGGACATCATGATATTACCACATGCCACTTGGGTAACTAGCAGGACATCATGATATTACCACAAGTGCCACTTGGGTAAGTGGCAGGACATCATGATATTAACATAAGTGCCATTCTTTAAGCTAGGAAATCTGATGAGCTCAGCATTCATGATGGCTACTAGTGCCATGACATAAATCTGCCCATCAGATGTCTTGCTGTATGGGCATTACTAACAAGCACTGCAAGGCCAATTGCCTAATTAGCTGGGGGAAGGGGACACACCCAGAGATAGTGTTACATTGGAGGTAGCCTGGTAAAGATTATGTAATTAGGGGATTATGAAGAAACAGCCTTTGGGCTACACAGGCTGGGTAGAAAAAAGTTTAAAGAAAGAAATGCCCTCTTCTGTCATCCATCTTTGTAAATTTAGAACCTTGAATTTTTCATTAAACGTTAACCTTTAACATAAAATATGTTTACTATTTATTAAACATATTTGACTAAATAGTACATAAGAGTTACTTAATAAGCAATGAGTTTGCCCTGATTGTGTACGTCTGAAAATACATCCAAGCACATAAGTCAGTGAAAGCTGCTGCTGTCTTTACTGTTAAAGATTTGACTAAAATGATACCCAACAATCACTTCTGAGAATCGAGCACTTCACTTCACTGAATGACCATGTCTTTTTTAGTGTATGTACACACTGTATTTAAATATGTAGATATGGTATAACTAGGTACTGTAAAAGTAATGGATAGGTAATCACATGCATAACCTATATGTTGCATCATGTTAGGCTTGGATGACAGCAGTCAGTTATCTCTTAAGCTTTGCTCTCTCTGATGCTTATCATCAGAAATCCTTATTGGTACAACAAGCTGGTTAAAGACAATTACTCATCACTTTTGTTTTGCAATCATTTAGTTTCTAATTAATGTTTGGAAACAGCTGCCTGACAAATGTAACACTAGCGACGGGGGGACAAAGCAGTTGTTCGCAACACTAACTTTTGAACAGTGCAGGAAAAAACATCAGCCAGTCTGAAATATGGACCATGTTATGTAGGATGACTGTTAACAATTGGAATTCCAGATCTTGGAACTGCTTACACAGAGTACAAACAGCTTATCCTCCTACTGTGCAGTAAATACTGAAGTTTCTTGGAAGGAAAAGAGAAGTTATGTACCACCAAAACATTCCAGGTGTATTGTCCATTGTCATTTGTACTCAACATATGGGCTCAGTTTCGAGCATTGGAACTGATGCGGCTATTACTACAGGTTGTGGTAGCCAAAAACTCTCGAGCCTAACCCTTGCCCACAATGCTTCTCTTCCAGTTACCTCATATCGAGTTTGCAAAAAGACAGACAGAGTGAAAAAAACAAAAGCCTTCACAGAGTCCATATCTTGAACCATATAATAAGAACACTAGTGACATATGTCCACTATCTGGTTCCACCAAAAACTTTAAAGGCAGAGGGAACGAGGGAAGGCAGTTGAGGATAAATGAAAATGGACAACACAGACGGAAAGTTACGGTGAGTACATAACTTCTTTATCTGACGTTGTCACTTTTCATTTTATCCTCAGCATATGGGACAGAGTCCCCAGCTACCTTAGACCTTTTGAAGACTCAAGGAAGGATATTCCTGAGCACCACTTTACCAAATTATGCTATATAGATGAAAATAACACAAACAGTTGGTTGGATTTTTTTTAAATCCTTAGTTCGGCGTAGATAGAAATGTAATTGTATGTAAACATCTAATGAATGTAAGCAGTATTCACCTTTGTTAGCAAAACTGGGAAAAAATACTGTTAAATTTACAGTCTGATTGATATTGGTATCTGATACCACCTTAGGCAAAAAGGAAGGGTTGCTTCTCAATGAAATTCTGTCGTTATGGAAAATCAGGTAAGGATGTTTACAAGATAAGGCTTGTATTTCTGACATGTTTCTGGCAGAAATTGCCACTAAGAATATAGTTTTCCAGAATAAAAACTTTCGATCACATTCAGCTGACAGTTCAAAGGGAGGTTGAACAATGATTTGTAACACTAAGTTGGCTCCCAAAGCGAGGTAGGATCTTTTAAGGGGGTTTCAGCAAGAGTGTTCCTTTTAAGAAGACTTTGGAAAGCTTATGAGAAGCCAAGGAGGATTCTTCAAAACAATTATGGAAATTAGAAACAGCTGCTAATTGAATTTTGATGGTAGACTGAGAAACACCTGCTTTGAAAAGTGAAGCTAAAAATTCTAGGATTTTATCAATGGGCACTGAAAAGGGATCATTATTGTTGTCACAAGCCCAAAGGCTAAACCTCCTCCATCTACTAGTATAGAGTTCAAGGATAGCTGGCTTATGAGAGGCTAAGAGAATATGACGTACCGGAGAAGAAAGTGACGGTAGCCGGGCTATTAATGGAAATGGAGAAACCAAGCTGTCAGCTTGAGGTTCCTAATGTTTGGATGGAGTAATCCCTCTGGATGGGATAAAAGGTCAGGAGACAGGTCCAGAATCCAAGAATGTTGTATCAGGCAAGGCCAAAGAAAGGGGAACCATACCTGTCAAGGCCAATAAGGTGGAATGAGGATTACTTTCCTCTTTAGCCTGATTGCTTTATGTAGGAATTTCGGAGTTAGAGAAATTGGAGGAAAGGCATACAGCAGTCAAGATGGCCGAGTGTGTAGAAGAGCATCTCTCGGTAACTCTCCCAGAGGGGGGATCAGGGCAAAGTAGTTGCTGCACATGTTGTTTAGAAGTGAGGCAAAAAGATCGCAGCAAGGCTGGCCCCACTGACAGAAAATGCTTTCCATCACATTTGGATTGAGAGACCACTCGTGAGGCAGGAGAATACACCTGCTCATTTTGTCTGCTATCACATTGGAACTCGCAGAACTATGCATTACTAACAGAATGCAGTTGAAAGAGATTGACCACGGCTACACTCAGAGCTTCTCGACATAGAGGGTAAGACTTGGTTCAACCCTGCTTGTTGATGTACCAAACTACTGACATATTGTCTTTTTGAACTGCAATTGTTCCCAAAGGAGGATCAGTTTGAAAAGCTTGCAGTGCTAAAAGCACTGCCCTTAGCTCCAGGACATTGATATGAAATTGGCCTCTGTGCGGGACCAAGTGCCTTGGACAGTCTTGCCCAGATAATGCCCCCACCCCATCTGGGAGACATCCATAGTCACTAAAGCTTTGGGTTGTGATGGGACAAAGGAGCAGATTAGAAGAATGTCTTTGGAATGTATCCACCAAGCTAAGTCTTTTCTGCAAAGACTGGTAATCAAAATCAGTTCTGACATGGATTGGTGCAACACTGACCATTGAGACACTAAGAGCCATTGTAGTATTCTCATGTGATATTTTGCTGAGGGAACTAGAGTTATCAATGTTGCCATGGAGCCCAGTACTTGAGGGACTAGATCAGCAGTTACTTTCCTGCTGATGATTATTTTCTGGACCTGAATTCTGATATTCTGTAATCTCACAAGGGAAGTAAAGGCTATGGAAGTTCAAGTATTTAGAAGTGCTCCTATGATCTTGCAATTCTGAGTTGGGGTCAATTTTGATTTTTCATAATTTACAGTTATTCCCAAATAAGAATGAATGTGAAGTACATGGTTTCTTGCTTCTATCAATTGATGCCTGGTTGGAGTGGTAATGAGCCAGTCGTCTAGATAAAGAAACACTCAGAATCCCTGCAGTCTCAAGTGAGCTGCGACTACTGCCATACCTTTGAACACCCTGGGGGCTGTGGTGAGAGCAAAGGGCAGAACTCTGAATTGATAGTGACTGGCTCCCAGCAAGAAGTGGAGAAAACGTCTGGATTGTTTGTCCATTTTTATATGGCAATAGACATCCTGAAGATCTATTGAGCACATCCAATCTTCCTTTTCCAAAACCAGAAGAATGAACTGTACCATGACCATTAAGAATTTAGTCTGGTGAACTGATTTGTTCAGTATAGTTAGATCCAAAATTGGTCTCCAGTCCCCTGTCTTTTTTGGCACTAAAAAGAATCTTGAGTAAATTCTGGACTCTATCTGGTCTGGTGGGTCATCCTGGATGACTCTTTTTTTCTAGCAGTTTTTGGATTTCTAGAACTGCTTGTTCCCTCAGACTGGGTGAAACATCTATGACTTTTTTGCATACAGGAGGAGGAAGGTAAAAGTGAATTGTATAACCTCTGCACCAAAGTATCCCACGTTATTTGTAGCCAGGCATTTGGTCCATAGGAAGCCAATCAGGCCTCCTTTCAGGAGCACTGGAAGGGTTTACCAGAGAAAGAATCTCTGAAACCCTGGTTCTGCAGGCCACCTGGTGTCTTCCATTAAAGTTCCCCCCCCCTGCCCCTGGGGGAATTACCTCCACATGTATCCTGAAAAGGCCCTTGGGATGTTTTTAACCACGTTTTCCCACTACCTTTTTGATTCCTGGAAAAGAATCTGGGGAGTGGAAAAACATATGCCCACACCAGAAAGGGTCTTTCCATCTTTCTCACACCTGGGTAATATTTCTTGAACTTTTGGTCCAAATAGGGATGATCTGTCAAAAGGTGCACTGATGAATGAAGACTTTTGGCTCTGCAAAGTCAAATAAGCGCATCCAGGCGTGTCTCCAAATGACAATGCCTGAACCTGCTACTCTGGTGGTTCCTTCTGCCGCATGGGCAATAAGCTTTATAGATACATTAGACACAGACTCCAGGGTAGCCAATTAGGAAGCAACCTTTTCTTGGACCTCCTTGGAAATGGCTCCTACCATGGTATCTGATACCTCCTTGACCAGATCCCATCGTAGTCTGGTAAAATGTGCCAAAAATACAAAGACCTTAAGGCAAAAGTTGATGATGCATAGACCCACTTTCCACATCTATCCATCGCCCGAGAATCTCTGTAGGGTGGATGGACAGAGGAACTCTCCTCAGCCAGTTCCTTCTTTGTGGCTACTGCCATGACCATGGGGTCAACATCTAACCCTTTAGAACTGTCTTAAGGGGTGGGGTGGACAGAATTTTGTCAGGTCTCCTGGGGACAGGTTCAATAGTATCAGGGGTCTTCCATGCCCGCTAAGAGATCAACTGAATGAGCTTGTCAGTAGGTCGAGTCACCCAATTGGTAAATGGTCAAGTGCCAAAAGCCTGCAGGTACACTGACTCCTCAGAAGAGGGATTCTGGGACTTCCAGTCACCCCTTTCTTTTAATATTTCCAGAATGTCTCCAAAGGAGACATCATCAGTGGTGACCTTGGGGATCCTTCCCCTTCATCGAAGTCGATGTTTTTGGTGATCAATTCCTCTGGGGAATCCAA